>NC_057801.1:762387223-762422481 GCF_018294505.1 Triticum aestivum
GATCAGCTTCAGTTAGCAGCAGTAGCGAAGGAATCGCTCCATCGGGTTCAGTTAACAGCCATCGATCAATCGCTCGGGTTCAGTAACGCGTAGCCTGCAGTGCAATCGCTCGGGTTCAGTTAGAGCCCAACGCCTCGCTCGGCTTCAGTTAGAGCCAATGCCTCGCACACACATGCGTATGTACGAGAGAAACACGCATCCCTCCGCCCCCGACCTCCCACCGTAACCGGCAACTCCCCGAAATTCTCCTCCCCCTCGCTTCTACCACGGTTTTTTCCGTCATGGACGGCCCAGAGAATGTCATGCAGCTGCGTCTCCGGCCCGCCTAGGACGAAAAGCCCATTTTCTGTCATGATTTTTTGTAATAGAAGTAGGAGCCCACCACATCTATGATGATACCGGGTTTTGTCACAATTATCATCATAGAAGTGTCATATGTATGACAGAAAAAAAATTCGTTCGGCCCAAAATATCACGGATGTGTCTTTGTTTTGTAGTGCCGCTTGTAGTTGCTCTCTTCACACTCTCTCGCCCTCTCCAGATCTAAATAAGACTTTGTTGGCCTCTCTCTCCCCTCACTGCTGCTCAAAGAGCCGGTAGGATCCGTCCGCCGGGAAGGGAATGAGGCTTAATGTTGTCGCCGTTGGCGAGGGAGGGAATCCACTACCGGCGCAACTGTTCACTTTCACCCAGCGGTGGCACGGGAGGGCCTCCGACCCCTTCTTCTTTGCCGTTGTCCCGTCGCCCACCGAACCACGCCCCAAGAACCTTAAGGTATAATTTACTTACTCCACATGCATTGCTCTAGCTGCATGTATACCATGAATCTAGGACGTGGTTCAAAGAGGAAAGGAGTGGGGGAAAGTAGTGGGAAAAGTTGTATATAGCATCAATCTAGGATGTGGTTCAAAGAGGAAATGAAGGGGGAAAGTTGTATAGCATGAATCTAGGACGTGGTTCAAAGAGGAAAGGAATGGGGGAAAGTAGTGGGGAAAGTTGCATCGCATAAATCTAGGACGTGGTTCAAAGAGGAAAGGAAGGGGCAAAAGTACTAGTTCAAAAAGGAAAGGAAGGGACAAGGATGTAGAGTTTGAGCAGGACTAGATTTGGTGCGCTCACATAGGGAAAGGTGTCTAAGGATAACAAAACTGGGACCAACACAAATATGCTCCTTGGTTGTTTGTTCTTTGTTGCAACAGACTGTGCATGACCACAGTACATCGGTAGATGCACATGGTGCTGGTGCGTCCACTGTCCCGTGCAACTCATTAGTTGTTGTTAATCTAAGGCCCTGTTTGGTTAAAAACTCCCTAGTCCCTACCTGCTTGGTTCCAGGGACTAAACATGGACTAGAGGTTATTAAATGACATGCTAAAAGACCATGTTACCCCTAGTAATGAACTAATAGAGACAAGGTGCGATGCGTGGCAGGGGCAGCTGTTGGAAAAAGTCCCAAAAAGACTCCCTCGGGGTCTTCTTTCTTTAGTCCCAAATGCCCACTTTTAGTCCCTAAAAGTCCCTCCTGTTTGGTTCAGATGGGACTGACACTGAGTTTTTTTAGTCCCTACACAAAAATGCCCCTGTAAACAAACACCCTCTAATAATGCCGCTGGAAAATTGATGCAATGCCACAGTTAAAAGCAAATTACATGTTTAATGAATTTTATTGTTAATATAATCTCTATGTTAATATTAATAAATGCCATCGTTTGAGAAATGCTACTGTCTTGCTTTCTTTCCCATTTAGATAAGGTAGATGCTTCTTTTTGTTGGCTTCTGTGTCATCCACCATTATTGACAACTAATTGTTTCCTTTGCACCTCTGGGTAAACAGGGTTATCTACTTCACCTAGTTGCCATTGTGACCTTTTGTTGCACTGCACAAAACACTTTTGTTTTAAGAGTGTTTTGTGCAGTTCAACCAAAATGTCACACCGACAACGTTGCTTGATTGCTTGATCTTAGTGGAACTGCACAAGAGGAGATCTTACTTCCTATCCGTGTTGGCAAATTTGGTTCAGATCTTCTTCTTGTGAGTTGTTTGAATTCCGCATCATGAGAGGTCAGTACTAGCCTTCTTTCACATGATTCTGCAGTGTGCTTTCATATGTTGTGCTACTTGTATGATAATGTTCCTTGATTTTAGTGAACTGCACAAATGGAGACAAGACTTGCAATTTGTATGTGCACTGTAATATCCCATTGAGGTAAGATAAGGATATTTCACAACTGTTGGCCTGTATTTTTCCACTTTCATCAGAAAAATAAGTTTAGTACTATACATGTGCTCCCTCATTGGCATGCCAAATCTTACATTGAAGGTGAAGCTTGTCTGTTATTGAACCAAGTGATGAAGGGGAAGAACAAGCGGAAGAAAAACAAAAATCAACTCTCGGTGCTGTAATGAAGCACTGGAACTGTGATGGCACAAGTAATGATATAGTTCTGCATCTTAATTTATTGCTATGGCTGGAACGAGCAATTGTTTTGCCACTGATTTGATGCCACTCTTAATGTAATACGTAATTATCTCTACTTGTGCAAACATGGATCTTCTTTGAAGATACCATATATTTTAGTGGAACTGCACAAGAAGATGTTGGAAACATTAAACTAATCGAGGAGTATACAGTAAGCATGGACAGCACCGTAGATAGCAACAGATGGTTCCGGATAAGTGCTTCATCTGTATGCTCTACACAATAAGCCTCCTGACAAAGGTTGGTACTCACCCACTGATTTCATCCATATGATTGAACTTTGTCATCTCTATTGGTGTTGTGCTACTGTTTAGATAATGTCATGAAAAAGTGGTATTGTCCTTGAGAAGTGCTTCATCTGTGTTGTTTTAAATATTTCCTTTCCTTTTTCTCGAGCAAATAGGGATGCTAGCATTTAGTAGTCCTCTTGTCTTTGCACAATAGGATCATCTTCCTCTGAAGAAGAATATGGAGTACGTGAAGTGACTAGTTCCGATTATGCCAGGATGAAGAAGCCATGTCTATCTTCTCATCAGAAGGAGCAGTTGAAGGATGGTTACATTACTCCCCACAAGACCAAACTAACTTCAACTCAAGAGGACTGACAAATCTCCATTTTTTTGCTGTGATGCGCGAGTACAATGTTGTTCTAGGATTCTTTCTGGTGAGTTCCATTTTTCTAAAAGTGTTCTCTACATGGACCATGTAGGTGCCTGTTGAAACTATCAATTCATAGTACAGTTTGCTTTATACTAATCACTTTTTTGTATTTGTGCAAACAGGGGTGCTCAGCTTGATTTCAATGGGAACTGCACAAAATATTCATGAATACATCGAATCATTCATTTCCACCACAAGAAAGGAGGTGCCGATAAGTTCAAGGCGTTGCAACATATAAGGGCGAAATCATACAAGCTACGCGCGAATTTGGTTGATTTTGGTGGAACTGCACAAAAAGAACAGCTGGTTTATTTAGCACGAGGTGCCACGTCAATGTTCGAACTGATGGCAAACCCTGCCCATTCCACAATCGTAGGCATTTGATATTTTGGAATGGGACAACCTTGTCAAATTTTGCTCATTGATTTTAGCAAGACATCCGTTTGATATTTTCGAATGGGACGCCCTTTGCTGTCAGCAGCATCGATCAATTATTTCTTTATTCTTTAGTTGTGAAGTAAATATTGCCTCTGACATGTGAGTCGTTGAGATGCATAATCATCGATTGTTTTGAATGTTCTCTATGAATTGCCAGCCCTGTGTGTTTGATTGCAATGTACAGAAACGCTAAAAAGCTGCTCAAACTCTTTGTACTCCTTCTGTTCCTTTTTACTTCGCACATTGTGAAAGTGCATACTTTTTTTTATAAGTGTCGGGGGTTTGGTACGACATATGCCAAGGGATGGCTTATCATGGTGGGGGCGAGTAGAACGTCGCCGGTGCCTGGAAACGGAATGAGGCGAAGACATGCACGCCGGCAAATCTTACCCAGCTTCAGGGCTCTCCGTGGAGATAACACCCCTACTACTGCTCTGCGGGGTCTCTGCATGGTCACTATGGCAAAGTGAGTACAAGGTTGCTCCTAGAGCTGTTTCTGGAGGTAGGAGAAGGCAAGGCTAGCTCCCTCCCTCCTATATGGTCTGGTCTAGTGCTAATGGGTCGATCCATTTGCATGGGTGCCCTGGGGGGCTTATATAGGCCCGCCCCTCCAGGATTACAATAGTAATCCGGCTGGGCGCGGGTCCCAGCCGTCTGTCTCTTAGGTCGTTGTCTTCTCCGCTGACTGCTGGGGCCCGCTGGCTGGTGGGGCCCTCCGGCTACGAACTACTGTAGCCATTCTACTGGTGATGCCAGCTTGGTCATGGGGTCGTGGTAACAGTGCCGCCACCTGACGGGCGATCACTGTCGCCATTCCCCATCTTGTCTGGTTAATGGCATGCGGGGCCCGTGGGAGGGGCTGGCCGACTCCGATGGGCTGACTCCCGACGGGTCCGTCTTGCGGCGCTCTCGCCATCTTCGGTGCCCCCGCTGACGGGTGGGTCCCGCCGTCTCTGGAGGGTACAGTCAAGCCGTCGTGGGCACAGTGCACCGCCCACGGGGGCTGAGGTCAGGGTAGGCATGGCAATAGTGCTACGCCGGACGGAGATCTCCATCGACACGGCGCACTGTAGCCATGCCAGCCCTTCGTAAGCCAGGTGGGTACGGCCACGTGGTGGCCATACCTGTCTCGTCCACTGTGGCGAGGGCAGGAAGTGGTTGGAGTCGCGGGCCGACTCCCCATAGTCGGCTTCTCTGGAAGCCGTCAATAGGAGTCGGCCCTTCTCAGAGTCGTAGCTGGGACTAAGCCGAGAAGGGGCAGTCGGCGGCCCTGTCGCGGACTCCCTGAACGCGGCTTCTCGTCGTGGGGTCTTGAGGGGCGCAGCCTGCCCCGATGTCTTGAAAGGTTCCGGGGCTCGGGTTAGCCTACCCGTGGCCCATTACTCCGACAGTAGTCCCCGAAGCTGGTGAGGCGCCGAGGGCGACATGCCGAGGAGTCTCAACAGTTTCATCCTTCCGGTGGGGGAATCTTGGTTGTGTCTGCCGTCTTCCCTCGGCCGACTAGCTGAAGTCGGATTGCAGAAGATCGCGGCAGGGCCTAGGCAGCGTGCCTGATAAGCTTCCGGGTGGCTGCCCGTTGCAGGTCCGTCGCGTGGCACCACGTGGCAGGGTCAGTCTGCCCACCCACGCGGGCGACGGGACAGGACGTCAGGCGAGGCCCACCACTACCGCGCCTCGGCAGGCGAATGGATCGAGTGTGGCCGCGCGAACGGTTGGGATTCCCACGTTGAAACTGCACGCAGTTACTTCGTGGGGTAGATCGTGGGGGCGTGGGGTACATGGCACAGTTAGTCCCACGCCCGCACCATCGGCTTCTCAGCCCTCGGTCCTATAAGTAGGCGGGAGGAGGGGGGCGGCAGAGCACACGCGCCCATTCCCCTACTCCCCTTGCTTTCTTCTCGTTTCTTCTTCCTCTCGCCACCGCTACGCCGAACCATGCCACGCCTGCGGCAATTAGCTCTTCTTCTGCCGCCGCGCCCGCTACCGTGCGCTCCGGCGTGTGGGACGGCTCCGAAGTGGACGACGACATCATCGAGTTCCTCCGCAAGATGCGTCGCCTCCCGGGCGCGGACCTAGTGCGAGCCCGCACCGCGCCGGAGAGGGAGATAGTGCCCGCGCCGGAGGAGGGCGAGCGGGTCGTATTCCGCTCGCACCTCATGCGCGGCCTGGGGCTGCCGGCGAGCGGCTTCTTCCGCTCCTTCCTGGAGTTCCATGGGCTCCAGCCGCACCACCTCACGTCGAACACGGTGATGCTGCTGGCTGCCTTCGCCACCTTGTGCGAAGGCTTTCTCGGTGTTCTCCCCATCATCGAGTTGTGGGGAGAATTCTTTCAATCGAAGCTCGGCACGCATGTCGCCGGCGTGCCGGCTCAGTGCGGCGCTTTCATCGCGATACGGAGGTCGGTGGCCGACAATCCGTTTCCCTCAATCCCGCCGATCAAGTCGGTGAAGATGTGGCAGCGCTCCTACTTCTACGTGAAGAACGTCACCGCGGACGGCGACTGGGTCAATCTGCCGCCCTTCGAAGCCGGCGCGCCGGCTGGGAGGCTCCCCAACTGGTCCCACTGGGTCAAGATGCTGATACCCGCTGGTGCTGCTGCCGTCGCGCGACTCCGGGTTCTGACGCAGTCAGAGGGGCTGACAGGGTGCGACCTGCTGGACGCCATTGTGGCGCGCCGAGTGGTCCTGCTCCAAGGCCGGCCTCATCTGATCTGTCAGATGAGCGGCCACCGGGATCCGAGTCGGCTCTGTTCCAAGGACATGCCCCACGCGGAGGTGGCGGACACGGTGAACTATATTTCAAACTGCAACCTCGCGGCGACTTGGCAGTTCGGCAAGGAGGCATACTCGCGCGCCAACCCCCCTCCTGTCGTAAGTCATCTTTTCTTCTTCTTTTGTCCTCTTAGCAGCCGAATCCGACTTCTTATCTTTTTGGTTTTTCTTGAGTCAGAACCCCCTCATCCAGCCTTCAGCTGGCACCGCGGGCTCGGCCCGCCAGTTCGTCCCGGATCGAGCGGAGAGCGACATCAACGACCCGGACTTGGGGGCCGTGGCGATGGAGGCCGACGCCGAAGGAGGAGGAGGTGGTGGAGGTTTCAGGCCCTCAGCCACATTTGCTGACTGGCCTGATGACGATGCTGAGGGGGAAGCCGCCCCGCGCCACCAATCAAGGGCCGGCCAGCCGAGTGCGGGTTCTTCCACCGGCTTGGATGGTCAAGGCATCGCGAAGAGGCACCGGGCCGGGCCGAGCTTTCTTGGCAGCCGGCCGAAGAAGCTCAGGGGGGCAGCCGCCGCCACCCAGAGGGAGGAGGCGATCGCGAAGGCCAACCGCTTCCGCAAGGAAGTGAAGAAGCCGCCGCTGGTCTCCGCGTAAGTGCCTCCGCTCTTGGCTTGTTTTGTACTTTGACGGGTCTTGTCCGAGTCTCTTACATATCTTTCTTGCTTCAGGGCTCCCCTCACCTTCGAGAGGGTCGCCGCCGCCTCCATCATGGGGTCGGCAGAGACGTCCGCCAATACTCGGCGGATCGACCCCTCCGCCGATCTTCGGGAGGCGACGGAGCGGAAAGCGCGGGAGAAGCGCGCCGAGGACGAGAAGCTGCCCGCCTGGAGAAGCGGAGGCCGAGAGGGCGGTGGCCTCCGCCCAGAAGAAACTGGACGAGGCCGAGGCCGCCGTGGCGGCAAGACGGCGAGCAGAGGAGGCCGCGCTCCTCCAGTCAGCATTGCTTGTCATCCCACTGAACTCCGCGCAGCCGCCTCCGGAGTTCACGGGGCAGACTGGGGAAGCCGGTGGTGAGAACCCCGTCATGGAGAGGGAGAGCGGGGATGCCTCCATGTCAGACACGATCGTGCCGCCACCACCGCCTCCGCCGCTGTCTGGGAGTGCACAGGGGAAACAGCAGGTGGACCCGCCGGTGTCACCGACTGAGGACGAGTCCGTGGCTAGGCTGCTTCATCAAGTCGCCTCGCCAGCACGCCGCCGCCTTGCGAAGGCGACTTCGGCGCCATGGCCATTGGAAGCCGGCCGCCAGCTCGGCCGTTCCAGACGCTGAGGCGACGAGCGCCGCGCCCGTTGGGTGGGTGCGAGGAGGCAGCACGGGCCCACTGAACCAGGCGCTTTTGGACGTCCAGGCGAAACTGCGGGCCGAGGGCGACGCCATCCAGAGCTGCACCAAGGCGCATCTGGCGTCACGAGCGGCCGTCCGGGTACGCTTTATTTTCGACTTTGCTTTTCCTTGTTCTTCTCTGTGGGGGCGCGCCAGCGCACCCACTGGGTGTAGTCCCCGAGTTCTGGGCCGGCTACTGAGCAGGCGGGTCGGAACTCCTTCTGGCGAGTTCCACTACTTATCTTTGTCTGAAATTCTTATTGTAGGAGTATCACAACCTCCGTGTCACCGCCTTCAACCGCAATGTTGAGGAGCTGGGCAAGCGAACTGCCGACTTGTCGAAGAGTCAGAGTGAGTCTTCCTTCTTCTTCGCGGGGGCGCGCTGGCGCACCCGCGGGCTGTAGTCCCCGAGATTCGGGCCGACTGCTGAGCAATCGGGCCGGATCTTCCCAGCAACTTTCTTTGTTGACGACTTAATCGTCTCTTGTTTTTTATTCTTCAGGGGCCAACGCCACTCTTTAGCAGAAGCTGGGCGAGGCCAACACCGCCTTGCGTGGCAAGGGGAGGAGTGCAGCAAACTCGCCGTGGAGCGTGACCTGCTGGCCGCGTAGCTGGCGGAGCAGAAGTGGATGCTCAAGAAGGCGCAGGAGGAGGCAGAGAGGGAAGAAACTGCCCTCCTGGCCGAGTTTGAAAGCGAGCGCTCCTCCTGGACCGACAAGTAGGCGCAGCTGACTTCCGGTTTCCATGAGATCGAGGACATCATCGACGGTGAGTTTTATTACTTTCTTTGGGCAGCCGACTATCGGTCGGGCTGACTTCTGATTTTCTGACTTGCTTCTTTTTTGTCTTGGCAGACTTCTTCCCTGGCCACTCGCAGGCGGCCATTCAGGCCATCCAGGCTGATCGCGAGGCGCGGAAGGCGGGCGGCGCGGAGATTGCTGCCAACGCCCCCCGGACCCTCGATGAGCAACTTCTGAGCATCGAGGTTCGTCTGCGGCCGGCCCATCGGTTGCTGCGCTGGCTTCAGCGCGCCGGCACTCAAGCGATTGCCACCCTGTGGCCAGACATGCTGGCCCTGCGCACTCCCAGTCGGACTACCGACTGGCTGGAGGTCGCAGCTGGCCGTCTTGAGGCTTGGAAGGGTTCCTCGGCCCGGGCTGGAGTGTGCCGGGCCTTGGAATTCGTTAAGGCGTGGTATCCAGGGCTGGACCTAGACCGGCTGGCCGCGTTCCGGTCAGAGGCCCAGGCCGAGCTGATACCCGTGGAAGACACCCTCGTCGCGCGCGCAGCGGCGATCGCCGACCACGTGGACACCAGCATCTTCGTCCCTGATCGGGCTGAAGACGGCGGGGAGGCGCCGCCGGAGTGGTTCGGGATGAACCCGGCTTACGACGAGGACTCGGTGGAGGTGATTGCTTCCAGCGCCGAGGAGGAAGGCGAGGCGGAGGATGAAGGTGAGATGGAGGTGCCAGAAGACGAAACGGGCGACCAACCTCAGCTTGACCGCGCCTCCAGCAACGAGCCGCGTCTGGAGAAGGCGGCCGCTGCCGGAGACGATCAAGCCGACACTGCCCAGCCGGCCGCTCCGGCACCTGACACCATCATCCCCTCTGACCCTCCGAACCCGAGCGCCGCCGCCTAGGCTGCCGTCTTGTCTTCATTTTATCTGCTTAGTAGTCTTTGAAGAACTTCTGTTAATTTGAACAATTCCACCCGCGGGGTGTATTTTGAACTTCTATTCAAAGATTTGGCCAAGGGCCTATGTTATGTAAATATCTTATCCGAATTCTATCTCTCCTTGCTTATTGCTCTTCTTGCTTTTTCCTTTGCTGCCTTCCCTTAGTCATCGCCTTGCCAGTCGGACAACCACTCTGCGGACTGCCACTGAGTCAAATGCTTGTCTACTTTGGGAAGGCAAGTACTTGGCCACTTTTTAGAGTCTTTTTAACAAGTCGGATAGAAAGCGGCAAGCCAACTACTTGTGAGTCGGCTTTGCTTTAAGTGAGGCTAGGAGAAAGCGGCAAGCCGACTACTCACGAGTCGGTTTTGCTTTAAGAGAGGCTGGAAGCCGTCTTAGGCTATGTCTGTGCTTTGAGTCCTTAGCCATTTTTTGTGTGCGCGCCCGTTCTTCTTTACCCCTGCCTACCAAGCAGTCGCTCTGCAAGCTGCGGCTTCTGACAGGAGACGGCTTAGGTGCCACACACTACTTGTCTGACTGCAGGAAGCATTTCATAGCGCGAGGCGGCGAGTCCCCGGGCTGACTAGTCGAGCTCGGTGCCAAACGGCATGGCAAAGAGTAGTAAACTCGAAGGCATAATTCTTATGATATAGATAGCAAAAAAGAGCAGTCCCCGAGCTTGTCTCGGGGGCCCCGAAGTCTGGTACATTAATACAAAGGGTAACGTGATACATACTGCATCAACTCTAAAATCTTCGGAGGAGATTCGCGTTCCATGGGCGTTCCGTCTCTTTGCCGGAGTCGTCCCTCTTGCGTGCTCGGGGCTTCTGCGCGTTGATCAGGTAGTAGGAGTCGTTGCCCAACACTTTGCTGATGATGAAGGGTCCTTCCCAAGGTGTCGACATCTTGTGCTGGCCGGCTGTTCGCTGGATCAGCCGGAGCACAAGGTCGCCCTCTTGGAAAGATCTTGGCCTGACCTTCCTGTTGTAGTAACAGCGCAGACTCTGCTGGTAGATGCTGGACCGGCTGAGTGCCAACAGCCGGCCCTCTTCCAGCAGATCGACACTGTCTTGTCGTGCTTCTTCTGCTTCCTCCTTGGTGTACATGGTGACTCGCGGGGAGTCGAACTCTATGTCCGTCGGGATGACGGCTTCAGCACCGTAGACGAGGAAGAAAGGCGTGAAGCCGGTTGACTTGTTTGGAGTCGTGCACAGACTCCAGAGAACGGCTGGCAACTCGTCAAGCCAACAGCCGACCGAACGTTCCAGTGGTTCGACCAGCCGGGGCTTGATGCCGGACAGGATGAGGCCGTTTGCTCGCTCTACCTAGCCGTTTGACTGCGGGTGGGCAACGGACACTAAGTCTAGTCGGATGCCCTGTGTCGCGCAGAAACGGGCCAAGGTGCTTTGGCAAACTTTGTGCCATTGTCGGTGATGATGCTGTGTGGAATGCTGTACCGAGTCGTGATGTCGGTGATGAAAGTCACTGCAGTCGGACCATTCAACTTCTTGATAGGCTTTACTTCTATCCACTTGGTGAACTTGTCCACCGCGACAAGTAAGTCAGTTAGGCCACCTCTGGCTGTTTTGAATGGTCCCACCATATCCAGGCCCCAAACCGCAAAGGGTCAGGCGATGGGGATAGTCTTGAGTGCCGAAGCCGGCTGATGTGGCTTGGAGCGGAACTTCTGGCACCCTTTGCACTTTTGAACTAATTCTTTAGCCTCTTCTAAGGCAGTCGGCCAGAAGAAACCGTGTCGAAAGGCTTTGGCGACAAGTGCTCTTGAAGCCGCATGGTGGCCGCACTCGCCTTGATGGATGTCTCTGAGGATTGCTTGGCCTTGCTCTGGCTCGACGCAACGCTGGTAGACACTAGTGAGCTGCGCCTGACCAACTCTCTGTTGCCTATGGTGTAGGCTGCGGCTCGGCGTTGCACTTGCCGAGCCGAGATTTCGTCAGTAGGCAGCTCTTTGCTTACTAGGAACTTGAGGATGGGCTGGGCCCATGAGGGTGCTGCTATCTCTTCGACTGCCAGTACTGTGACTTGGACGAGGGTGGCTAGGCTGGGAGGCGGCGGGTTGGAGTCCGCAGCCGCTTGCTAGGTTGATGAAGTCCCCGGGCCGATTGGTGCAGTCCCCGAGCCGAGTTCTGGAGTCTTCGGACTGGGCGCCGCAGTCCCCAGGCCAAGTTCTGGAGTCCCCGGGCCGGCTTCGACCACGACACTCTTGGAGTCATCTGTAAGAATTCTCGTGCCGCTTGGTGGGGCTCTTGAGTCGGATCCGGCTTCTTCGGGTGGAGCCGGCACAAAGATGGAGTCTGACTCTGGTGAAGGCTTGATAGACGGCTTGAGGAGGCGCCGAAGGGCGATGCCAGATGGTATTGCCTGGCGGGTGGAGCTGATTCGAGCCAGGGCATCTGCTTGGTCATTGTCATTTCTTGGCACGTGAAGGAACCCGCACCCCTCGAAATATCCGCTGAGTTGCTGTACAAGGAAGCGGTAGCTCGCCATGTTTGCATCATTGGCGTCCCAGTCGCCAGATGACTGCTGGACCACCAAGTCAGAGTCGCCGAAACACAGGATCCGGCGGATGCCAAGTTCTTTGGCAAGCCATAGCCCGTGAATGAGCGCCTCGTATTCGGCGACGTTATTGGAGGTGGCAAAATGGATTTACAGCGCATATCTGAGCTTGTCGCCTTTGGGGGAAGTGATGACAACACCGGCTCCCAAGCCGGTGCGCATCTTGGAGCCATCGAAATGCATCTACCAATGGGTGGAGTCGGGCGCTGGTGGTAGGTACTGGGTCTCGGCCCAGTCGACGAGAAAGTCGGCCAGTGCTTGTGACTTGATGGCCGTGCGGGGCTGGTAGTAGATGGTGTAGGGAGCCAGCTCAATGGCCCATTTGGCCACTCGGCCAGAAGCAACTCGACTTCTGATGATCTCGGCTAGGGGAGCTGTGCAAACCACAGTGATTGGATGCTCCTGAAAGTAAGGCTTCAACTTCTTGGCGGCAAAGTGCACGCCGTAGCACATCTTCTGGTAGTGGGGGTAGTTCTGCTTGGAGGTCGACAGTACTTCGCTCAGGTAATAGACCGGTCTCTAGACCGGTAGCGCCTTGCCTTCCTCCTTGCACTCGACTACGATGACTGTGCTGACTACCCGGCTGGTGGCGGCAATGTACAGGAGCATGGGCTCTTTGGGAGTCGGGGCCGCCAGCACAGGGGGTGTAGTCAGCATCTTCTTTAGTTGGAGAAAAGCTTCATCCGCCTTGGGAGTCCACTCGAAAAAGGTCGTCTTCTTCATGAGCTGATATAAGGGGAGAGCCTTCTCGCCCAGCCGACTGATGAATCGGCTGATGGATGCCGAACAGCCGGTGAATTTTTGCACATCCAGCAGTCGGCTGGGTACCTCCATCCTCTCGATGGCCTTGATCTTCACAAGGTTGCACTCTATGCCGCGTTCAGAGACCAAGAAGCCAAGGAGTTGGCCGGCTGGTACTCCGAAGACGCACTTCTCAGGGTTGAGCTTGATCTGGAATCGGCGCAGGTTCTCAATGGTTTCCCTGAGGTCTTCCAGCAGTGTTCCACGCTTCTCTGTCTTCACCACCACATCATCCACATAGACGTGGGCATTTCTGCCGAGTTGCTTCAGGAGGCACTTCTGCATGCAACGCTGAAAGGTGGCGCCGGCATTCCTCAAGCCGAACGTCATGGTCAGGTAGCAGAAGGCTCCAAACGGCATGATGAAAGTGGTCTTCAGTCTGTCTGTCGGGTTCAGCTTGATCTGGTGATATCCTGAGTATGCATCTAAGAAGCTCAACAGCTCGCATCCGGCTGTGGAGTCTATCACCTGATCAATTCGTGGCAGAGCGAATGGGTCCTTGGGGCAGGCTTTGTTGAGGCTTGTGTAGTCGATACACATCCGCCACTGCTTGTTCTTCTTCAGCACCAGGACCGGGTTCGCTAGCCACTCCGGGAAGAAGACTTCCATAATGAAGCCAGCCGCCAGGAGTCGGGCTATCTCTTCTCCAACAACTCTTCTCTTCTCTTCTGACAGGCGGCGCAAGGGCTGCCTGACGGGCTTCACATCAGACCGGATATGTAACTTGTGCTCGGCGAATTCCGTCGGTACACCTGGCATATCCTTGGGGGACCATGCGAAGATGTCTCGGTTCTCACGGAGGAAATCGACGAGCTCGCATTCCTATTTGCTGTCAAGGTTTGCACCTATGGCAGCGTACCTCTCTGGGTGCTTCGGGTCCAAGGGTATCTTCTTTGTTTCTTTGGCCGGCTTGAACGAACCTTCGACTTCCGACTCCTTGGGGTGAGGCGACAACTCGGGCTGCTTGCCAGCCATCGCCAGCACCCGATCGAGAAGTTGCTTCTCGGCCGTGATCACCAAGGACTCGGCCAGCCGACTGCTCTCGGCCGCGCAAGCGGACGACTTTCTGTAGTCGCCGGCTATGGTCAGAATCCCCTTGGAACTCGGCATCTTCATCTTGAGGTAGGTGTAGTGGGGGACTACCATAAACTTGGCCAAAGCAGGTCGGCCAAGCAATGCATGGTATGGGCTTTCGAGGTCCACCACCTCAAACCATACTGGCTCTCGGCGGAAATGATCTTTGTCTCCAAAGAGGACGTCTATCACGATTTTGCCGATTGGTGAGCAGGAAAGGCCCGGAACAATGTCGTGGAACACAGTCCGGCTGCTCTGAAGTTGTCTTTGCTTGATTCCTAGCTTCTCCATGGTATCCTTGTACAGGATGTTGATGCTACTGCCTCCGTCTATCAGCACTCGCGAGAAATGGGCGGCCCACCTATCTGTGGCAAAGGTGGCGCCTAAGACCAGGGCGTAGGAGCCCGGATTCGGCATCACCTCTGGGTGATCAGCTCTGCTCCAACTGATAGGCTTCTCGGACCAATGCATGAACTCGGGAGTGCTTGATGCTACTGCATTCACCTCTTGCTGCGTCGATCGTCGGCCACACTAGTGAACACTACGTAGGCTCCGTGCTCTTCTGGGTACTCGTCTTGTATTGCACCGACTGGCCTGGCAGCCGGCTGCTGGGGCGGCGGTGGAGGTGGCGGCCCAGCAGGCGGGGGAGGCAGGAGGCCGTCTCCCTTGGCGATTCTAGTAAGCCAGTGGCACTTCCGGGTGGTGTGATTCGACGGCTTCGCGCCGCTGTGGAACTTGCAGGGGCCATCAAGAGTCTGCTCGTAGGACAAGGCCGGCAACCAGTTGGACTTGCCGTCTTTCGGTCGCTTGGCCGAAGGCTGCCCCTCCGACTGTTGATCTTCGAGTGTCGCCACTTGCCGGCTGCTGGAAGCCGGCTGTGGGGCTTTGCGCTTGTGATCGTTTTGCTGCTGTCGCTGACTGGTGTCCCCAGCCGGAGTTCTGGGAGCCTGAGGGGCCACTTTGCCAGTCGCACTAACTTGAATCTCCGCCTTCATGGAGGAGTCGGCTGTGGCAAACTTGTCTGCTGTGATCAGCAGCTCATCGAGGGTCTCCGGCTCATCGCAGAGGAGCTTGTGTTTGAGGAGGGTACCTTCTCTACACCCGGCAGTGAAGTATTCGATAGACTGCACCTCGTGCACGCCCTCGCAAGAGTTCCGAAGCTCGGCCCAGCGCGTGAGGTAGTCGCGAGTGGACTCGTCGGGGCCTTGCACGCACAAGGAGAGTTGGCGAGGCTTGGGAGGTCTCTTGTACGTGCTTGTGAAGTTGCGGACGAAGGCCTCGGTGAAGTCGACCCAGCTGTTGATGCTGCGGGGCTTCAGGATGTTCAACCATGTCCGGGCCGTGCCCTGGACCATGAGTGGAACATACCTTATGGCGACTCGCTTGTTGCCGTTCACTATATTGACGGCCGTGGAGTAATCAATCAGCCAGTCCTCTGGCTTCACGGTGCCGGTGTACTTGGGCGTGTCTCGGGGAAGCGTGAGCCCTTTGGGAAAGGGTTCGTCTCTGATGCGGGGTCCAAAACAGGGAGGACCCAACTCGTCTTCTTCTTCCAGCGCCAGGGATCGGTGGAGTCGGTCGATCCGGTGGCGGGCGTCATTCTCTCCGACTCCCTCTTGGCGGCCAAGGTGGTCGCCGAGAGTCGGATGCTCGACGGGTGGCGGGGAGACTCGCCTTTCTCTGCGAGGAGGAGGAGGCAGATAGTCGTCCCGCCGTTCCACTGCTTTCGGGCGGCCGTCTTGGTCGTGCTCGATGGTGATGCGAGTCCGACTGTGGCTGACAGCCGGCTCCTTGTCTTTCTTTCCGAGGACTCCGCCAGTCGGCGTCCGAGACGTTGCGCCCTGATCTCGGCGGGGGGCGGGGGCAGGTCATCGTTTTGTAGTTGCGGCACCTCCGTGCGGCAGCCGGCTTCGTTCTGCGCGGCAGCCGCGTCGAGGAGCTGCTGAACACGCTCCGTCATCAGGTGGCGCTCTTCACCCTCGAAGTGGTCCAGCTCGTCCGCCGCCGCCTGGGCGGCGTGGATGTTCTCCGCAGGCGTGGCGTACACAGGGCGATCGGCTCCAAACAGTTTGGTGATGGCCACGCCGCGTTGCCGGACCACGCCTAGGCGGCTAGGCCCAGTCGGAGCCGACGAGCCGCCCACGGCGCGATCCATCTCACGCTGGTATGCTTCTAACAAGCGCCTCATACTTACCAGCTTCTTCGCGCCTTCGACGAGCTGAAGGCGGCATGCCTCCAGCGTCTCGGCGTCGGCGTCTCCCGGAATCGGCGCGGACAGGTCTCGTAGAGCTGCGTCAAGCGGGTCGTGGGCGTCCTCTCTGGAATGAGGCGAAGACATGCACGCCGGCGAATCTTACCCAGCTTCAGGGCTCTCCGTGGAGATAACACCCCTACTGCTGCTCTGCGGGGTCTCTGCATGGTCACTATGGCAAAGTGAGTACAACGTTGCTCCTAGAGCTGTTTCTGGAGGTAGGAGAAGGCAAGGCTAGCTCCCTCCCTCCTATATGGTCTGGTCTAGTGCTAATGGGTCGGTCCCTTTGCATGGGTGCCCTGGGGGCTTATATAGGCCCGCCCCTCTAGGGTTACAATGGTAATCCGGCTGGGCGCGGGTCACAGCCATCTGTCTCTTAGGTTGCCGTCTTCTCCGCCGACTGCTGGGGCCCGCTGGCTGGTGGGCCCCTCCGGCTACGGACTACTGTAGCCATGCTACTGGTGACGCCGGCTTGGTCATGGGGTCGTGGTAACAGTGCCGCCACCTGACGGGCGATCACTGTCGCCATTCCCCGTCTTGTCTGGTTAATGGCATGCGGGGCCCGTGGGAGGCGTTGGCCGACTCCGATGGGCTGACTCCCGACGGGTCCGTCCTGCGGCACTCTCGCCGTCTTTGGTGCCCCCGCTGATGGGTGGGTCCCGCCGTCTCTGGAGGGTACAGTCAGGCCGTCGTGGGCACAGTGCGCCGCCCACGGGGGCTGAGGTCAGGGCAGGCATGGCAACAGTGCCGCGCCGGACGGAGATCTCCAGCGACATGGCGCACTGTAGCCATGCCAGCCCTTCGTAAGCCAGGTGGGTACGGCCATGTGGTGGCCATACCCGTCTCATCCGCTGCGGCGAGGGCAGGAAGTGGTTAGAGTCGCGGGCCGACTCCCCATAGTCGGCTTCTCTGGAAGCCGTCAATAGGAGTCGGCCCTTCTCAGAGTCGTAGCTGGGACTAAGCCGAGAAGGGGCAGTCGGCGGCCCTGTCGCCGACTCCCTGAAGGAGGCTTCTCGTCGTGGGGTCTTGAGGGGCGCAGCCTGCCCCGATGTCTTGAAAGGTTCTGGGGCTCGGGTTAGCCTACCCGTGGCCCATTACTCTGACAATAAGATTGGTCAAAGTAGAGATACTTTGACTGCAGACAAAACTTGTATTGAGACTAGAAAGGACCGGAGGGAGTACACGTGAAACTGCTGCAAACGAGGTGATCACCCTGGGAATAATGCTAGTACGTTTTGTTTTGCATGTTCATCCAATGCCAGTGATACAGGAATTTGAACTAATCGAAATAAATTCATTCATACACGGTCGGATTTCATATAAACATGCCGGATTTCATTACATTTCCTACATTCTTCAACTAAAAAGAGGTGTGTGATACGTCTCCAACGTATCTATAATTTTTGATTGTTCCATGCTATTATATTACCCGTTTTGGATGTTTATGGGCTTTATTTTACACATTTATATCATTTTTGGGACTAACGTACTAATCGGAGGCTCAGCCCATATTGCTGTTTTTTGCCTATTTCAGTATTTCGAAGAAAAGGAATATCGAACGGAGTCCACACGGAATGAAACCTTCGGGAGCGTGATTTTTGGAACGAACGTGATCTGGAGAGCTTGGAGTGCAAGTCAAGAAGCTGCCGAGGAAGCCACAAGATAGGAGGCCGCCCCCCTGTAGGGCGCGCCCCCCTGTCTCGTGGGCCCCTCGGGCGGCCACCGACGTACTTCTTCCTCCTATATATACCTACGTACCCCGAAAACATCCAGAACACCATGAAACACAATTTCCACCGCCGTAACCTCCTGTATCCGAGAGATCCCATCTTGGAGCCTTCGTCGGCACTCTGCTGGAGGGGGAATGGACCACGGAGGGCTTCTACATCAACATCCTTGCCCCTCCGATGAGTTGTGAGTAGTTTACCACAGACCTACGGGTCCATAGTTATTAGCTAGATGGCTTCTTCTCTCTTTTTGGATCTCAATACAATGTTCTCCCCCTATCTTGTGGAGATCTATTTGATGTAATCTCTTTTTGCGGTGTGTTTGTCGAGATCCGATGAATTGTGGGTTTATGATCAAGTTTATCTATGAATAATATTTGAATCTTCTCTGAATTCTTTTATGTATGATTGAGTTATCTTTGCAAGTCTCTTCGAATTATCAGTTTGGTTTGGCCTACTAGATTGATCTTTCTTGCCATGGGAGAAGAGCTTAGCTTTGGGTTCAATCTTGCGGTGTTCTTACCCAGTGATAGAAAGGGTTGCAAGACACGTATTGTATTGTTGCCATCGAGGATAACAAGATGGGGTTTATATCATATTGCATGAGTTTATCCCTCTACATCATGTCATCTTTCTTAATACGTTACTCTGTTCTTATGAACTTAATACTCTAGATGCAGGAAGGAGTCGGTTGATGTGTGGAGTAATAGTAGTCGATGCAGGCAGGAGTCGGTCTACTTGTTATGGACGTGATGCCTATACACATGATCATGCCTAGATAATCTCATAACAATGCGCTTTTCTATCAATTGCTCGACAGTAATTTGTTCACCCACCATAATACTTATGCTATCTTGAGAGAAGCCTCTAGTGAAACCTATGCCCCCCCGGGTCTATCTCTTATCATATTTGCTTTATTTGCATCTTTACTTTTTGCATCTATATTATAAAATACCAAAAATATATTTATCTTATCTTACTATCTCTATTAGATCTCACCAAGTGGCCGTGAAGGGATTGAAAACCCCTTTATTGCGTTGGTTGCGAGTTCTCAGTTTGTTTGTGTAGGTGCGTGGGACTTTTGAGGAGCCTCCTACTGGATTGATACCTTGGTTCTCAAAACTGAGGGAAATACTTATTCTACACTTGCTGCATCACCCTCTCCTCTTCGGGGAAAACCAAGGCTAGCTCAAGACGTAGCAAGAAGGATTTCTGGCGCCGTTGCCGGGGAGGTCTTCGCTCAAGTCAAGACATACCAAGTACCCATCACAATCCATCTCCCTCGCATTTACATTATTTTCCATTTGCCTCTCGTTTTCCTCTCCCCCGCTTCACCCTTGCCGTTTTATTCGCCCTCTCTTTCCCAATCTCCTCCTCTCTTTTTTGCTTGCCGTTTTTTCTGCTTGCTTGTGTGTTGGATAACTTGTTGCCATGGCGCAAGATAATACCAAATTGTGTGATTTCTCGAATACCAATAATAATGATTTCCTTACTCCGATTGCTCCTCTTAATGATGTTGAGTCTTGTGAAATCAATGCTGCTTTGCTGAATCTTGTTATGAAAGATCAATTCGCCGGCCTTCCTAGTGAAGATGCCGCTGCTCATCTAAACAATTTTGTTGATTTGTGTGTGATAACCCACAAGTGTAGGGGATCGCAACAGCTTTCGAGGGTGAAGTAGAACCCAAATTTATTGATTCGACACAAGGGGAGCCAAAGAATATTCTTGAGTATTAGTAGTTGAGTTGTCAATTCAACCACACCTGGATAACTTAGTATCTGCAGCAAAGTATTTAGTAGCAAGAGTGGTATGATAGTAATGGTAACAGCAGCAACAGAAAAGGTAAATGTTTTTGGGTTTTTGTAGTAGTTGTAACAGTAGCAACGGAAAAGTAAATAAGCAAAGAACAATATATGAAAAGCTCGTACGCAATGGATCAGTGATGGATAATTATGCCGGATGCGATTCCTCATGCAATAGTTATAACATAGGGTGATATAGAACTAGCTCCAGTTCATCAATGTAATGTAGGCATGTATTCCGTAAATAGTCACACGTGCTTATGGAAAAGAACTTGCATGCCATCTTTTGTCCTACCCTCCCATGGCAGCGGGGTCCTAGTGGAAACTAAGGGATATTAAGGCCTCCTTTTAATGGAGAACCGGACCAAAGCATTAACACATAGTGAATACATGAACTCCTCAAACTACGGTCATCACCCAGAAGTATCCCGATTATTGTCACTTCGGGTTGTCGGATCATAACACATAACAGGTGACTATAGACTTGCAAGATAGGATCAAGAACACACATATATTGATGAAAACATAATAGGTTCAGATCTGAAATCATGGCAGTCGGGCCCTAGTGACAAGCATTAAGCATAGCAAAGTCATAGCAACATCAATCTCAGAACATAGTGGATACTAGGGATCAAACCCTAACAAAACTAACTTGATTACATGGTAAATCTCATCCAACCCATCACCGTCCAGCAAGCCTATGATGGAATTACTCACACACGGCAGTGAGCATCATCAAATTGGTGATGGAGGATGGTTGATGATGACGACAGCGACGAATCCCCCTCTCTGGAGCCCCGAACGGACTCCAGATCAGCCCTCCGGAGAGAGATTAGGGCTTGGCGGCGGCTCCATGTCGTAAAACGCGATGAAACTTTCTCTCTGATTTTTTTCTCCCCGAGACGGTATATATGGAGTTGGAGTTGAGGTCGGAGGAGGTCCGGGGGGGCCACGAGATAGGAGGGCGTGCCCCCCTATCTCGTGGACAGCCCGTGGGCCCCCTGACCTTGATTCTTTTGCCAAAAATTCTTATTAAATCTGAAATGTGCCTCAGTGGATTTCCAGGCATTCCAAGAACTTTTCTTTTCTACACATAAAACAACTTCATGGCAGTTCTGCTGAACACAACGTCAGTCCGGGTTAGTTTCATTCAAATCATGCAAGTTAGAGTCCAAAACAAGGGCAAAAGTGTTTGGAAAAGTAGATACGTTGGAGACGTATCAACTCCCCCAAGCTTAAACCTTTGCATGTCCTCAAGCAATTCAGTTGACAAACTGAAAGTGATAAAGAAAAACTTTTACAAACTCTGTTTGTTCTTGTTGCTGTAAACATGAAAAGCCAGCATTCAAGTTTCAGCAAATATTATGAACTAACCATACTCACAATAACACATAGGTCTCACAATTACTCATATCAATAGCATAATCAGCTAGCAAGTCATAATAATGAAACTCGGATGACAACACTTTCTCAAATAAGCATAACATCATATAACAAAATGGTATCTCGCTAGCCCTTTCTGAGACCGCAAAACATAAATGCAGAGCACCTTTAAAGATCAAGGACTGACTAAACATTGTAATTCATGGTAAAAGAGATCCAGTCAAGTCATACCCAATATAAACCAATAATAATGAATGCAAATGACAGTGTGCTCTCGAGCGGGTGCTTTTAATAAGAAGGATGATGACTCAACATAAAAGTAAATAGATAGGCCCTTCGCAGAGGGAAGCAGGGATTTGTAGAGGTGCCAGAGCTCGATTTTAAAGTAGAGATTGAATAACATTTTGAGCGGCATACTTTCGCTGTCAATGCAACAACTATGAGATGGCTGTATCTTCCATACTACATGCATTATAGGTAGTTCCCAAATAGAATGGTAAAGTTTTATACTCCCCCAACCACAAACAAGCATCAATCCATGGCTTGCTCGAAACAACGAGTGCCTCCACCATACAACAGCCCCGAGGGAGTTTTGTTTAATTATTTTGATTTGCTTTGATCTTTTTGGATAATGGGACTGGGCATCCCGGTTACCGGCCCTTTCTCGTGAATGAGGAGCGGAGTCCACTCCTCGTGAGAATAACCCACCTAGCATGGAAGATATAGGCAGCCCTAGTTGAAACATGAGCTGCTCGAGCATACAAAATAGAATTTCATTTGAAGGTTTGGAGTTTGGCACATACAAATTTACTTGGAATGATAGGTAGATACCGCATATAGGAAGGTATAGTGGACTCATATGGAACAACTTTGGGGTTTAAGGAGTTTGGATGCACAAGCAGTATTCCTGCTTAGTACAGGTGAAGGCTAGCAAAAGACTGGGAAGCGACCAACTGAGAGAGCGACAATAGTCGTAAGCATGCATTAAACTTAATTCACACCGAGTACAAGCATGAGTAGGATATAATCCACCAGGAACATAAATATAGTGAAGGCTATGTTGATTTGATTCAACTACATGCGTGAACATGTGCCAAGTCGAGTCACTCAATTCATTCAAAGGAGGATACCATCCCATCATACCACATCATAATCATTCTAATAGCATGTTGGCACGCAAGGTAAACCATTATAACTCATAGCTAATCAAGCATGACACAAGTAACTATAATCTCTAAATGTCATTGCAAATATGTTCACTTCATAATAGCTGACTCAAGAACGATGAACTCATCATATTTACAAAAACAAGAGGGGTCGAGTTCATACCAGCTTTTTTCATCCCAATAAGTCCATCATATATCATCATTATTGCCTTTCACTTGCACGACCGAACGAAGTGTATAATAATAAGAGTGCACGTGCATTGGACTAAGATGGAATCTGCAAGCATTCAACTCAAGAGAGAAGACAAGTAATATGGGCTCTAAATATAAATAATCAATCATGCATATGAGAGCCACTAAGCATTTTCAATATGGTCTTCTCGACCCCCGGAAGAAAGAAAAGAAAATAAAACTATTTACACGGGAAAGCTCCCAACAAGTAAAAGAAGAATGAGAAATCTTTTTGGATTTTCATTTTAATTTCTACTACAAGCAAGGAAATTAAACTAACTAAATTTTTTTGGTTTTTCTTAAGGTTTATCAAACACACAAGAAGAAAACTAGAAAAAGAAATTTATACTAGCATGGATAATACAATGAAAGAGTATGAGCACTGACGACTAGTGTGGGAACGTGAATGTAAAGTCGGTGAGAAATACATACTCCCCCAAGCTTAGGCTTCTGTCCTAAGTTGGTTTAATACCAAGGACCGCCGCTAATCTCTCCGGTGTAAGGAGAGGTATAATCAGGATAATACTGGCTGGTCATCTCCGGATCCCACTAGACAGATGTTGCGCGATAAGGGTCCAGTCCAGGTTCCGGTTCAGGTTCAGGTTCTGGATTAAAAGCTTGAGCTAGATGATTGTTCACCGCCTCCGGTGTAACGAGAAATTTTTCTGCAAGCAAACTAAACAACAGAGGTGCATGCAAAATAATAATCTCAAAGTGTTTATTATTGAATCTAAGTTTATACAAGAGCATCCTATCTTCGTTGTCAACAATAAACTTATGTGCTACCATGCTCTTGTAATCTAGAATGTGAGGAGGCAATATTGTCTCCTTTTCCTCATGGTGCCTAATGGTTATCTGAAAATGTCTAGCAAGACATGTAGCATAGATACCTCCAAATATGGGGCCTTTTGTATGATTCAGGGCTAGCCGTTTAGCAACGATGGCACCCATATCAAAACTATTGTCTCCAAGCAAAGCATGTTGAAGCATGATAATATCAGGAACACTCAAGTTTCCACTATTCCCACGACCAATCAAGCATCTACTAGTGAATATGGCAAAGTAGCGTAAAACAGGAAAGTGTATGCTAGAGACTTTCGCTTAGGAACCCTTCTTTGGCTCCTCTACAGCGATAATATCAACAAAGGCAGCCACATCTTCACGATGGGGTTCCTATAATTCTCCCTCATAAGGTATCCTACATACCGTGCAAAAATGACGTAAAGACATTTCTTTGAACTCGTCATGTAAATGAAATGATACTGCAGGCGGTGACTTCTTAGGATAATAATAAAAGTTTTGCATGAAAGTATTGGTAAGTAAGACATACTGATCGATTCGTTCGTTCATGAAACCGGTGAGGCCTGCAGTCTCGATTAAAGCATAAAAGTCTTCATGAATTCTGGCTTCCTTCAAGAAATCCTCACATGGCCATTCACATGACCGTACTTCCGTTAAGCGAAGAAGATTATACTTGGGTTTTTCCTTCTCTTTGTCTTGTTTTTCCTTAGATCTTTGGCCAGAAGAGCCTTTAAAGAACCTCCTTAACATTTTCTCAAAAATTCTGAAATTTTAGTAACTTCAAAATAAAAGTGCATAAAACTAAACAAGATTGATAGCAACTACTCCTATAACTGCCTAGAGCCTATATCATGCATTGGAATTGCTTGGGGCCTCAAAAATTTAACATGCAAGCTCAAGAACAGGGTCACCAAGACAGCAAGGATTTGTAATGAATAAAGCACTAGAACAAAAACTAATTGGACCAATGGAGGAGTCACATACCAAGCAACAATCTCCCAAAGCAGTTTTGTGAATGGAGCTTTGAACTAAGAGATCGAAAATCACAGCAAAACGAGCTAGAACTCGTGCTTGAGCTGGATGGGGATTTTTTTGGGTAGAAGATGGAGTGTGTGGGTGCTGGCATAGGTGGAGGGGAGCCACCAGGGGCCCACGAGATATGGGGGCGCGCCCTACAGGGGGGGCGCGCCCTCCTCTCTCGTGGCCTGGTGCTTGCTCCTACTGCAGTGTTTTTAGTGCCTAAAATCCTCAAATATTCCACAAAAAAATAATACTAAATTTGCAGGTCATTTGGAGCACTTCTATTTTCGGACTATTTTTTAATGCATGGATAATTCAGAAAACAGACCGATAATACTATTTTTGCTTTATTTATTCTAATTAACAGAAAGTAAAAGGAGGGTACAGAAGGTTGTGCCTTCTAATTTCGTCCATCTCGTGATCATCAAAATGAATCCACTAACAAGG
Organism: Triticum aestivum; assembly: GCF_018294505.1. NCBI lineage: Eukaryota > Viridiplantae > Streptophyta > Magnoliopsida > Poales > Poaceae > Triticum > Triticum aestivum. The sequence goes on from NC_057801.1 coordinate 762,411,862, forward strand.
TTGATCAAGTCTTGTTAACAAACTCATTCCGAATAACACGGAACCAGAGAAATTTCGAATAACACTAAGTTACCTCAACGGGGATATGAAAAATCCCCAACAATAAGGATATCATCCTTTTTCTTGACAGTAGGGAGAGGAAATTCAAAACCTCCAAAAATGATAGTTGGAACTTTTTCAATAGAATTGATGCTATGAACTTGAGATTGTTTCCTTGGAAAGTGTACCGCATGCTCATTTCCATTAACATGAAAAGTGACATTGCCTTTGTTGCAATCAATAATAGCCCCTACAGTATTAAGAAAAGGTCTACCAAGGATAATAGACATACTATAGTCCACGGGAATATCAAGAATAACAAAGTCCGTTAAGATAGTGGCATTTGCAACCACAACAGGCACATCCTCACAAATACCGATAGGTGTAGCAGTTGATTTATCAGCCATTTGCAAAGATATTTCAGTAGGTGTCAACTTATTCAATTCAAGTCTATGATATAAAGAGAGGGGAATAACACTAACACCGGCTCCAAGATCACATAAAGCAGTTCTAACATAATTTCTTTTAATGGAGCATGGTATAGTTGGAACACCCGGATCTCCAAGTTTCTTTGGAATTCCACCCTTAAAAGTGTAATTAGCAGGCATGGTGGAAATTTCAGCTTCCGGTATCTTTCTTTTATTTGTGATGATATCCTTGATATACTTAGCATAAGGATTTACTTTAAGCATATCAGTTAAGCGCATACGTAAGAAAATAGGTCTAATCATTTCAGCAAAGTGCTCAAAATCCTCATCATCCTTTGACTTGGATGGTTTAGGAGGGAAGGGCATGGGTTTCGGAACCCACGGTTCTCTTTCCTTACCGTTCTTCCTAGCAACAAAATATCTCTTATCATAACGTTGACTCTTTGATTGTGGGTTATCAAGATCAACAGCAGGTTCAATCTCTACATCATTGTTATTACTAGGTTGGGTATCAACATGAACATTATCATTAACATTATCACTAGGTTCATGTTCATCACCTGATTGTGTTTTAGCATCAGAAATATAAATATATTGGGATTCTCAAGTGTTTCTGCATTAGTTTCACTAGAAGTTTGCAAAGTCCTATCATTCTTCTTTTTCTTCTTCTTAGAAGAACTAGGAACATCTAGATTATTATTCTGAGAATCTTGTTCAATTCTTTTAGGGTGGCCTTCAGGATACAAAGGTTCCTGAGTCATTCTACCAGTTCTAGTAGCCACTCCAACGGCAAAGTCATTTTTATTATTCAATTCATCAAGCAAATCATTTTGAGCTTTGAGTACTTGCTCAGCTTGAGTAGCAACCATAGAAGCATATTATGATGAAACTACTCGAAAGCATTATTCTTTAACTCTCTACCAACATAAGTATTAAAACTTTCTTGTCTAGCCATAAAGTCATCAAATTCATCTAAGCATGGGCTATGAAATTTAGTAGAGGGTATTTCAACTTTATCATATCTATAGAGAGAATTTACCTTCACTACCTGTGTCGGGTTATCAAGACAATGTGGTTCTTTAGGCGGTATATTCAGACCATGTATTTCTTCAATAGGACGTAAATTCTTAACATCTTCAGCTTTAATACCTTTTTCTTTCATTGATTTCTTTGCCTCTTGCATATCTTTAGGACTGAGAAATGAAACACCTCTCTTCTTCGGAGTGGGTTTAGGAATAGGCTCAGGAGTTGGCTCAATTGGTTCAGGAATTACTTCAGGAACTGGCTCGGGAAGAGTCCAATTATTTTCATTAGTCAACATATTATTCAATAGTATTTCAGCTTCATCGACTGGTCTTTCCCTGAAAACACAACCAGCACAACTATCCAAGTGGTCCTTGGAAGCATCGGTTAGTCCATTATAAAAGATATCAAGTATTTCGTTTTTCTTAAGGTGATGATCAGGCAAAGCATAAAGCAACCAGAGAAGCCTCCCCCAAGCTTGTGGGAGACTCTCTTCTTTGATTTGCACAAAATTATATATTTCCCGCAAGGCAGCTTGTTTCTTATGAGTAGGGAAATATTTAGCAGAGAAGTAATAAATCATATCCTGGGGACTACGCACACAACCAGGAGCAAGAGAATTATACCAAGTCTTAGCATCACCCTTTAATGAGAACGGAAATATCTTAAGGATGTATAAATAGCGAGACTTCTCATCATGAGTAAATAGAGTGGCTATATCATTCAACTTGGTAAGATGTGCCACAACAGTTTCAGATTCAAGGCCATAAAAAGGATCAGATTCAACTAAAGTAATAATATCAGGATCAACAGAGAATTCATAATCCTTATCAGTAACACAGATAGGTGAAGTAGCAAAAGTAGGATCGGGTTTCATTCTAGCATTAAGAGACTGCTGCTTCCATTTAGCTAATAATTTCTTAAGATCGGATCTATCATTGCAAGCAAGAATTTCCATAGCAGCTTTTTCATTCATAACATAACCCTTAGGAACAACAGGTAAAACATAATCATTGGGGGGGAACATTCACCATCACTATCATCAATAGCATCTTCAATATTTTCATTCCCCCTAACTCTAGCAAGTTGTTCATCTAGAAATTCACCTAATGGCAAAGTAGTATCATGCACAGAAGTAGTTTCATCATAAGTATCATGCAAAGCAGAAGTGGCATCATCGATAACATGCGACATATCAGAATTCATAGCAGTAGCAGGCTTAGGTGTCGCAAGCTTACTAATAACTGAAGGAGAATCTAGTGCAGAGCTAGATGGCAGTTCCTTACCTCCCCTCGTAGTTGAGGGCAAAATCTTGGTCTTAGCGTCTTTCAAGTTCTTCATAGTGATCAACAGATATAAATCCCAAGTGACTCAGAGAATAGAGCTATGCTCCCCGGCAACGGCGCCAGAAATTAGTCTGGATAACCCACAAGTGTAGGGGATCGCAACAGCTTTCGAGGGTGAAGTACAACCCAAATTTATTGATTCGACACAAGGGGAGCCCAAGAATATTCTTGAGTATTAGCAGTTGAGTTGTCAATTCAACCACACTTGTGTAACTTAGTATCTGCAGCAAAGTATTTAGTAGCAAGAGTGGTATGATAGTAATGGTAACAACAGCAACAGAAAAGTAAACGTTTTTGGGTTTTTGTAGTAGTTGTAACAGTAGCAACGGAAAAGTAAATAAGTGAAGAACAATATATGAAAAGCTCGTAGGCAATGGATCAGTGATGGATAATTATGCCGGATCCGATTCCTCATGCAATAGTTATAACATAGGGTGATATAGAACTAGCTCCAGTTCATCAATGTAATGTAGGCATGTATTCCGTAAATAGTCACATGTGCTTATGGAAAAGAACTTGCATGACATCTTTTGTCCTACCCTCCCATGTCAGCAGGGTCCTAGTGGAAACTAAGGGATATTAAGGCCTCCTTTTAATGGAGAACCGGACCAAAGCATTAACACATAGTGAATACATGAACTCCTCAAACTACGGTCATCACCGAGAAGTATCCCGATTATTGTCACTTCGGGGTTGTCGGATCATAACACATAACAGGTGACTATAGACTTGCAAGATAGGATCAAGAACACACATATATTGATGAAAACATAATAGGTTTAGATCTGAAATCATGGCAGTCGGGCCCTAGTGACAAGCATTAAGCATAGCAAAGTCATAGCAACATCAATCTCAGAACATAGTGGATACTAGGGATCAAACCCTAACAAAGCTAACTTGATTACATGGTAAATCTCATCCAACCCATCACCGTCCAGCAAGCCTACGATGGAATTACTCGCACACGGCGGTGAGCATCATGAAATTGGTGATGGAGGATGGTTGATGATGACGACGGCGATGAATCCCCCTCTTCGGAGCCCCGAACAGACTCCAGATCAGCCCTCCCGAGAGAGATTAGGGCTTGGCGGCGGCTCCATGTCGTAAAACGCGATGAAACTTTCTCTCTGATTTTTTTCTCCCCGAGACGGTATATATGGAGTTGGAGTTGAGGTCGGAGGAGGTTCGGGGGGCCCACGAGATAGGAGGGCGCGCCCCTAGGGGGGGCGCCCCCCTGTCTCGTGGACAGCCCGTGGGCCCCCTGACCTTGATTCTTTGGCCAAAAAATCTTATTAAATCTGAAAAGTGCCTCCGTGGATTTCCAGGACATTTTGAGAACTTTTCTTTTCTACACTAAAACAACATCATGGCAGTTCTGCTGAAAATAGCGTCAGTCCGGGTTAGTTTCATTCAAATCATGCAAGTTAGAGTCCAAAACAAGGGCAAAAGTGTTTGCAAAAGTAAATACGTTGGAGACGTATCAGTGTGATATGCAAAAGAAGAAAGATACGGATAACAATATTGTCAAATTGAAGATATTTCCGTTTTCACTTAGAGAAGTTTGGTTTTCGTCTTTGCCTAAAAATAGTATTGATTCTTGGAACAAGTGCAAAGATGATTTTATCTCTAAGTATTTTCCTCCCGCTAAGATTATCACTCTTAGGAACGATATTATGAATTTTAAACAACTTGATCATGAGCATGTTGCCCAATCTTGGGAAAGAATGAAATTGATGCTTCGCAATTGCCCTACTCATGGTTTGAATTTATGGATGATCATACAAAATTTTTATGCCGGTTTGAACTTTGCTTCTAGAAATCACTTAGATTCGGCCGCGGGAGGCACCTTTATGGAAATCACGTTAGGAGATGCTACAAAACTTCTTGATAATATTATGGATAATTATTCTCAATGGCACACCGAAAGATCTTCTAGTTTGAGTGGAAAGATGGATGAATCTATGGATGAATCTATGGCTAATTATTCTCAACTACAAACCTTTTAAAGAACTGCTAGATTGCGTGGTAAGAAAGATAGCTTTATAAAAGTGTGTTCTTCTAGTTTCCGTGAAAATAATGATGAGGATCTTAAAGTTATTAATGCGTCTCCTATTAGATTTATGTTTTGCAATATGAATTTTGATGATTATGGGACTGATGATGAATCAACTTTTCCTAGAAGGCGTCCCAAGAATTCAGAGTCTTTAGATCTTGATGCTAAATTTGGTAAAAGTGAGATTGGAGAATCCTCAACTCCTAATAATGTTGTCGACTATCTCAGATTTCAAGGAATTTGACTATGATAATTGCGTTTTAAAAGGTTGTATTTCCTTGTTGCAATCCGTTGTTAATTCTCCTCATGCTTATAGTCAAAACAAAGCTTTTATCAAACATATTGTTGATGCCTTGATGCAATCTTATGATGAAAAACTTAATTTGGAAGTTTCTATACCTAGAAAACTTAATGATGAGTGGGAACCTACTATAAAAATTAGAATTAAAGATTATGAGTGTTTTGCTTTGTGTGATTTGGGTGCTAGTGTTTCCACGATTCCGAAAACTTTATGTGGTATTCTAGGTTTCCATGATCTTGAAGATTGCTCTTTAAATTTGCACCTTGCGGATTCTACCATTAAAAAGCCTATGTGGAGGATCAATGATGTTCTTATTATTGCAAATAGAAATTTTGTACCCGTAGATTTTATCGTTCTTGATATAGATTGCAATCTTTCTTGCCCTATTATTCTTGGTAGACCTTTCCTTAGAATGATTGGTGCGATTATTGATATGAAGGAAGGGAACATTAGATTCCAATTTACCTTAAAGAAAGGCATGGAGAACTTTCCAAGAAAGAAAGTCAAATTACCTTATGAATCTATCATGTGTGCTACTTATGAATTTAGTGCCAAAGATGGCATCTTCGCTTTTATGCCTAGCTAGGGGCGTTAAACGATAGCACTAGTTGGGAGGCAACCCAATTTTCTTTATGTTCTCTGTTTTTGTTCCTGTTTAGTTTTAAATTTTCTTTCTAATTTCTGTTTAGATGTGTTTTCATGTTTTATTTAGTGTTTGTGCCAAGTAGAACCTATAGGATAAACTATGATGATAGTTGATTTGATTCTGCTGAAAAACAGAAACTTTGCGCTCACGAGAAAAAAATCAATAAATCACAGAAACGAGCTTTTGCATTGATTAGTTTTTCTGCTGATCAATAAACAAATTTCCCAGTACGTCCTATTTTGGTAGGATTTTTAGAGTTCCAGAAGTTTGCTTTAGTTACAGATTGCTACAGACTGTTCTGTTTTTCACAGATTCTTATTTTCGTGTGTTGTTTGCTTATTTCAATGCATCTATGGCTAGTAAATTCGTTTATAAACCATAAGGAAGTTGGAATACATTAGGTTTAACACCAAAATAAATAAATAATGAGTTCATTGCATTACTTTATGTGGTGATTTTGTTTTCTTTCACTAACGGAACTTATAAGATTTCCTGTTGAGTTTTGTGTTGTGAAGTTTTCAAGTTTTGGGTAAAGCTTTTATGGACTATGGAATAAAGGGTGGCAAGAGCCTAAGCTTGGGGATGACCAAGGCACCCCAAGATATTGAAGAATAGCCAAAAGCCTAAGGTTGGGGATGCCCCGGGAAGGCATCCCCTCTTTCGTCTTCGTTCATTGGTAACTTTACTTGGAGCTATATTTTTATTCGCCACATGATATGTGTTTTGCTTGGAGCTTCGTGTATTATATTAGTATTTTCTTTTTAGTTTGCCACAATCATCCTTGCTGTACACACCTTTTGGGAGAAGCCTATTTTATTAGAATTTGCTAGAATACTCTATGTGCTTCACTTATATCTTTTGAGCTTGATAGTTTTTGCTCTAGTGCTTCACTTATATCTTTTAGAGCATGGTGGTATCTTAATTTTGAAGAAATTGCTAGTCTCTCATGCTTCACTTATATTATTTTGAGAGTCTTTTAGAGCATGGTTTTTGCTATTATCATAAAGTTGGTCCTAGAATGATGAGCATCCAAGTTGGGTATAATAAAAACTATCATAGAAAGTGAATTGGATGCTATGATCAATTTGATGCTTGATAATTGTTTTGAGATATGGAGGTAGTGATATTAAAGTCATTCTAGTTGGGTGATTATGAATTTAAAGAATGCTTGCATTGAAGTTAGCAAGTTCCGTAGCATGCACGTATGGTTAAAGTTGTGTAACAAATTTTAAACACGAAGTGTACCTGGCTTGTGCATCCTTATGAGTGGCGGTCGGGGACGAGCGATGGTCTTTTCCTACCAATCTATCCCCCTAGGAGCATGCGCATAGTACTTGGTTTTTGATGACTTCTAAATTTTTGCAATAAGTATATGAGTTCTTTTGACTAATGTTGAGTCCATGGATTATACGCACTTTTACCCTTCCTCCATTGCTAGCCTCTTCGGTACCATGCATTGCCCTTTCTCACCTTGAGAGTTGGTGCAAACTTCACCGGTGCATCCAAACCCCGTGATACGATACGCTCTATCACACATAAACCTCCTTATATCTTCCTCAAAACAGCCACCATACCTACCTATTAGGGCATTTCCATAGCCATTCCGAGATATATTGCCATGCAACTTTCCACCGTTCCGTTTATCATCATCATGACATACATTACTTTTGTCATATTGCCATTGCATGATCATGTAGTTGACATCGTATTTGTGGCAAAGCCACCATGCATTATTTTTCATACATGTCACTCTTGATTCATTGCACCATCCCGGAACACCGCCGGAGGCATTCATATAGAGTCATATCTTGTTCTAGTTTCGAGTTGTAATTCATATGTTGTAATCAATAGAAGTGTGATGATCATCATTTTTAGAGCATTGCCCAAAGAAAAAAAAAAGAAGAAAGGCCAAAAGAAAAAAAGAAAGGCCCAAGAAAAAAAATAAAAAAAAGAAGAAAAAGAAAAAAAGAAAATAAATAAATAAATAAATAAAAAGGGAAATGCTACTATCTCTTTTTCCACACTTGTGCTTCAAAGTAGCACCTTGTTCTTCATGTAGTGAGTCTCATATATTGTGCTTCAAAGTAGCACCATGTTTTTCATATAGTGAGTCTCATAAGTTGTCTTTTTCATACTAGTGGGAATTTTTTATTATAGAACTTGGCTTGTATATTCCTACGATAGGCTTCCTCAAATGCCCTAGGTCTTCGTGAGCAAGCAAGTTGGATGCACACCCACTAGTTTTATTTTCTTGAGCATTTATTTATAGCTCTAGTGCATATGTTGCATGGCAATCCCTACTCCTCATGTTGAGATCAATTTATGGGAATCTCCATAGCCCGTTGATTATCCTCATCAATGTGAGACTTTCTCCTTTTTTGTCTTCTCCACACAATCCCCATCATCGTATTCTATTCCACCCATAGTGCTATATCCATGGCTCACGCTCATGTATTGCGTTAAGGTTGAAAAAGTTTGAGATTATTTAAGTATGAAAAAATTGCTTGGCTTGTCATCGGGGGTATAGAAGTTGGGAACATCTTTGTGTGACGAAAATGAAGCATAGCCTAACTATATGATTTTGTAGGGATGAACTTTCTTTTCCATGTTATTTTGAGAAGACATGATTACTTTGATTAGTATGCTTGAAGTGTACTATTTCTTTTATCAAAATGAACTTTTATTTCGTATTCATTTGGATCTGAACATTCATGCCACATTAACGAAAATTACATTGAGAATTATGCTAGGTAGAATTCCACATCAAAAATTCTGTTTTTATCATTTACCTACTCAAGGACGAGCAGGAATTAAGCTTGGGGATGCTTGATACATCTCCAACGTATCTATAATTTTTTATTGTTCCATGCTATTATATTACCCCTTTTGGATGTTTATGGGCTTTATTTTACACATTTATATCATTTTTGGGACTAACCTACTAATCGGAGGCCTAGCCCAGATTGCTGTTTTTTTGCCTATTTCAGTATTTCAAAGAAAAGGAATACCAAACGGAGTCCAAACGGAATGAAACCTTCGGGAGCGTGATTTTTGGAACGAACGTGATCCGGAGAGCTTGGAGTGCAAGTCAAGAAGCTGTCGAGGAAGCCATGAGATAGGATCCCCCCCCTGTAGGGCGCGCTCCCTGTCTCATTGGCCCCTCGGGTGGCCACCGACGTACTTCTTCCTCCTATATATACCTACGTACCCCGAAAACATCCAGGAGCACCACGAAACACAATTTCCACCGCCATAACCTTCTGTATCCGCGAGATCCCATCTTGGAGCCTTCGTCGGCACTCTGCCGGAGGGGGAATCGACCATGGAGGGCCTCTACATCAACATCCTTGCCCCTCTGATGAGTTGTGAGTAGTTTACCACAGACCTATGGGTCCATAGTTATTAGCTAGATGGATTCTTCTCTCTTTTTGGATCTCAATACAATGTTCTCCCCCTCTCTTGTGGAGATCTATTCGATGTAATCTCTTTTTGCGGTGTGTTTGTCGAGATCCGATGAATTGTGGGTTTATGATCAAGTTTATGTATGAATAATATTTGAATATTCTATGAATTATTTTATGTATGATTGAGTTATATTTGCAAGTCTCTTCGAATTATCAGTTTGGTTTGGCTTACTAGATTGATCTTTCTTGCCATGGGAGAAGTGCATGTTAATCTTTCGGTGTTCATACCCAGTGACAGAAAGGGTTGCAAGACACGTATTGTATTGTTGCCATCAAGGATAACAAGATGGGGTTTATATCATATTGCATGAGTTTATCCCTCTACATCATGTCATCTTGCTTAATGCGTTACTCTGTTCTTATGAACTTAATACTCTAGATGCAGGCAGGAGTCGGTCGATGTGTGGAGTAATAGTAGTAGATGCAGGCAGGAGTCGGTCTACTTGTTATGGATGTGATGCCTATATACATGATCATGCCTAGATAATCTCATGACAATGCGCTTTTCTATCAATTTCTCGACAGTAATTTGTTCACCCACCGTAATACTTATGCTATCTTGAGAGAAGCCTCTAGTGAAACCTATGGCCCCCGGGTCTATCTCTTATCATATTTGCTTTATTTGCATCTTTAATTTTTGCATCTATATTATAAAATACCAAAAATATATTTATCTTATCTTACTATCTCTATTAGATCTCACTTTCGCGAGTGGCCGTGAAGGGATTGACAACCCCTTTATTGCGTTGGTTGCGAGTTCTCAGTTTGTTTGTGTAGGTGCGTGGGACTTTTGAGGAGCCTCCTACTGGATTGATACCTTGGTTCTCAAAACTGAGGGAAATACTTATGCTACACTTGCTGGATCACCCTCTCCTCTTCGGGGAAAACCAACGCTAGCTCAAGATGTAGTAGTGCGCTGGAGGTATAATTAATTAACCGAAGCTACCCACCTGTGTCCCACTGAGCCGAACAGAAGCTTCAGTGACTTAACTGCAGGTGCAGGTGCATAACTAACATGTGGCCTGTTGGGCCCACATGTTAGTCAGCCAACTGCACAAGCAGTTAAGTAGAAGCAGCGTTCTTCTCCAGCACAGCTCTCCGACTCCACGTCACCACCAAGAAGCTAATCGACCGTTAATGGTCAACTCGCCTAGCTTGGCTTCAACCGGAGGGTAGCAGCGGTGGCCTTACTTGGACCCGAGCGGCGGCGACCTACCATGTTCTACTCTTCCTTGTTTACTGTGTGGCGCGGCCTCATTGGCAGCGGGGCGGGGCCTCGGCGGAGCCGGCGATGTCCTCTATCTCGTTGCCGGCGGGCGG
>NC_057801.1:762422679-762435926 GCF_018294505.1 Triticum aestivum
TGATGTCCTTTGCCTAGTTGTTGGCGGGGCAGGGCATCGGCTGAGCCGGCGGTATCCTCTGCCTCGTTGTTGGCGCCACGGGGCCTCGGCGGAGAAGGGCCTCATCGACGCCAGTGGAGCGGGGACTTGTTGGAGCCGGCATTGCCCTCTGCTTCATCCTCGGTCTCGCCAAACAGCGCCTCACCCGCTTCATCTCCCTCTTTGCTAGCCTCTTTGTAGGCGGCCGCAGCCTCCGCCACCCGCATGCGGTACCGCCAACGCTCGAGGCGGCCCTTGCGGGTGGAGAGGTACGAGTCGAGCAGCGCCTCCTGCTCCGCCCGCTCCACGGCGATCTGCTCCTCCGCCTGCAGGTGCCCCTGGAGGAGATGGAGGTTGTAGGTGGCGTCGGCCTGCGCCTCCCGGAACTGCTCCTCACGCATCTGGCTCACCGTGTCCATAGATTGGGCACGGGTCTCACCGATGGTCATGGTGCAATGCACCGTCAAGGATGGCGCGGAGGAGGGGGTTGGCGCCGGATCGTCGACTACCATGTTCTCCATTGGTACGTCGTCGTCCTCCGGCTGCCTGCCGGCCAGCCGGTCGGCAGCAATGGCTGCCATCTCCTTGTGGTCCGTCATCCGCCTGTCCCAAAGAGCGCAGGAGCACGAGGAAGCCATGATGGGCAGTAGTAGTGTGGACAGGAGAAAGGGAACGGATGCGGATGACTGCGGCTATGGCCGGCGCAGCAGTTTATATAGCAATGGTGGGCGGCGGAGGGATGGACGTGTGGCGCCGGAGTAGCCGCCTTGGCAACCGCGTATCATTAATGTGGGCGGCATATGGACGGACGGACGGCACTTGTGTCGTTTGAAGGCGGAGCAATCGCCTGCACCGGGAAGTGGGGCGGGCGGCGCTGACTGTTTCGGGCAGAAAGCGCGCGCGGGCGAGGAGATGACCTTACTTGGAGAGGATGACAATGGGGACCCACCAGGGCCATAGCCTCACGTACGCAAGTGCCTCCTTATTCTATATGTAACTATAATTTATTTTGCTTCCTCCTAGTTTCCTGACATCACGGTCCCACACCATAGTCAATAAACGAAAGAATTGCACAAGAAGCGGCCGACAGCTGGGACCAAGCAGCTCGAGCAGTATTTGTGTTTTTGAGGTGTGAGCACTGCAGAGTTTTTTGATGTTTAGCCCAAATATTAATTTTTCTCCTCTGAACAACAATGAAAACATCGCTGCAGGTATTAACTGGGTGGGTTGTGGTCCGTCTAGCCCAGGCCAGATATCCAGCCCAGATATTAATTTTTTTCAAGCTGAAAATGGCTAGCCCAACTATACTTTTTTTAGCAATACCCACGCAAGGTCAAGTTGTTATTCTCCGCCACGCTGGGCAGCAAATCTTTCCTAGGAGGGATGCATTAGGCTTAACAAGAAAATGGGCTTTAAGAAAAAATAAATGGGATGTAATTATAAAAACGGGGCAGTAACTATAAAAAATGCACCAAACATGTAATCACTTTATAAAATATTATTTTTGGCTATTGAAAATTTTAATTTTGTTAAATGTTGCAAGCGCAATGCTTCATTGGATTTTTACGTAATATAAATTTATATTGACATTGTATTTAATCTGACTAAAATTTCGGGATAAAAATATTTCGGATCCCATCAAAATGTGGAAAAATTTATTGAATTCTGTTTTGAACGGTTGGTTGAAATGGGTTGTACTTTTAACAAACTGTAAATGGGCTGTAGTAAATTCCATTAGAATTCAAAAATGGGCTACACATTCTTACAAATCCCAAATGGGCTATAAGTTCTCTGCCACACACTTCTGGCCTTAGTAAGTTGACGCGTCCCGTAAAAAAACAGAGTTGACGCGTATGCAAGGCTTTGTCAACTTATAGTCAACACACGGTTCTAGAAGCAGTGGCCGTTGGATGTCCATCCAATGGATGTCGTGCTTCTTCTTCAATCTCGGATATTCTAGCTTCACCTGCCCAAAAAATTATTCCTCCCCCTGACATCTAGGGCGCACCGTTTCGTAAGCTGACCTGTGGGCCTACTAAGTTGACGTACCAAGGGCTTTGTCAACTTAGTCAATATAAACGATTCTAGCTGAAGTGACCGTACGCTGTCCATCCAACTGCCATCGTGCTTCTTCAACCTCTGGTCTTCTTGCTCCAGCCACCCAAAGCAGCGCCGGTCATGCCGCCTGCTCCTACCTCCCGTGGCCGGCTGTGCTGCCGCTAAGGCCTTACCGCCCCTACTACTCCCACCGCTGGCCAGGTCATCCCTCCACTCACCCATACCCCCTGTTATTCTGCGGCGACGACAGTGCAGCCGAACCAGTGAACCCTCGTACTCCTCTCCGCGTGTGCATCCACTGCCGCGTCTTCCCTGGCTCCGCATCATCCCCTTCCTACGCCTCGCCGTCGTCCACCGCCGTGGTGCTCTCGGCGCGGCGTGGTCAACGTGGTCAAGGAATGACTTCCATCGGACATGGATTGTACGTGGAGATGCTGACGGCTGGGTCCACGGCAGCCGCAAGGAAGTGCCTCCTTATTACGCACAAAATAATTATTCCTCCACCTGACAGCAGGGACCCACCGGCCGGGCCACCGTATTTCGCGAAAAAAATGATTCGCCCCCTAACTGCTGGGACCCACGAGCTACATCTTCGCACGCAAGGAAGTGCGTTTGAAAAAAAAAGATTCGCCCCCCTGACTGCTGGGACCCACCAACTACATCTTCGCACGCAAGGAAGTGCGTCCGAAAAGAAAATGATTCGCCCCCCTGACTGCTGGGACCCATGAAAGTGCAACTATCCCTAGGTGGTTTTGGTAATTCCTAACAACATATAGCTCATTGAGCTAACATCATTCCAAGACAAACATTTCAGGAAAAGCTCAATGAATGGCATGGCATGGATGAGGAAAGTGGATCCCTCAAACTTCTAAGGATAAAAGGATTGGCTCAAGCTCAAAAGCTCAAGACTCTACATTTTACATTTTAGTGATCCAAGATCACATTGATTCTATAGGAAAAGCCAATACTATCAAGGAGGGATGAGGTGTTGCTTAATGAGTTTCTTGCTTCAAGTGCTTAGTGATATGCTCCAAAAACCCTCAACTACTTTCTCATATCCACACATGACCTAAACCTAAAGTCAAACTTGGCCCCACCGATTCTTTCTATCCGGCGCCACCGAGTTCAGATGTCATAGACACTGCCACAAACCCTAGGCAAATCGGTCTCACTGATAGGGATCTCGGTCTCACCGAGATGGGATTGTAATCTCTCTGTTTCCCTTCGGTCCCATCGAAATTGCAATGTAAACTCTCTGTTTCCTTTCTGTAACATTTCGGTCCCACCGAAAAGACCAAACCGGTCCCACCGAGTTTACCTGACCAACTCTCTGGTTAGCTTATTACCAAAATTGGTCTCACCGAATTTGTGTAATCGGTCTCACCGAGATTACGTTATGCCCTAACCCTAACCATATCGGTCCTACTGAGTTGCATGTCGGTCCCACCAAAAACCCTAACGGTCACTAGGTTTACTAAATCGGTCTGACCGAGTTTGTTGATTCGGTCCCACCGAGATTGGTAAATTGTGTGTAACGGTTAGATTTTGTGTGGAGGCTATATATACCCCTCCACCTCCTCTTCATTCGTGGAGAGAGCCATCAGAATGAACCTACACTTCCAACTTACCATTTCTGAGAGAGAACCACCTACTCATGTGTTGAGGCCAAGATATTCCATTCCTACAATATGAATCTTGATCTCTAGCCTTCCCCAAGTTGCTTTCCACTAAAAACTTCTTTCCACCAGATCCAAATCATGTCAGAGAGAGTTGAGTGTTGGGGAGACTATCATTTGAAGCACAAGAGCAAGGAGTTCATCATCAACACACCATTTGTTACTTCTTGGAGAGTGGTGTCTCCTAGATTGGCTAGGTGTCACTTGGGAGCCTCCGACAAGATTGTGGAGTCGAACCAAGGAGTTTGTAAGGGCAAGGAGATCGCCTACTTCGTGAAGATCTACCGCTAGTGAGGCAAGTCCTTCGTGGGCAACGGCCATGGTGGGATAGACAAGGTTGCTTCTTCATGGACCCTTCGTGGGTGGAGCCCTCCGTGGACTCGCGCAACAGTTACCCTTCATGGGTTGAAGTCTCCATCAATGTGGATGTACGATAGCACCACCTATCGGAACCACGACAAAAACATTCGTGTCTCCAATTGCGTTTGAATTGTCCAAACCCTTCCCCTCTACATTCTTGCAAGTTGCATGCTTTACTTTCCGCTGCTCATATACTCTTTGCATGCTTGCTTGAATTGTGTGAAGATTGCTTGACATATGCTAAGATAGCTAAAATCTGCCAAAGACTAAAATTGGGAAAAGGTTAAGTTTTTAATTGGTCAAGTAGTCTAATCACCCCCCTCTAGACATACTTTCGATCCTACAAGTGGTATCAGAGCCTAGGTCTCCATTTGCTTTGATTTCCATAGCTTCTGGTGGTCATAGCCTTGGTTTCACAACCTAGAAGAGTATGGCATCTAGCGAGGGAAATTATCACCATAGAGGTCCTTACTTTGATGGTACTAATTTTGCTAGTTGGAAGCATAAGATGAAAATGCATATTCTCGGACATAACCCCGCCGTTTGGGCTATTGTGTGTATTGGCTTGCAAGGTGAATTCTTTGATGGGAGGGAACCAAACCGTGAAGCTAGCACAGAAGAATTGAAGATGCTGCAATACAACGCTCAAGCTTGTGATATCCTCTTCAACGGATTGTGCCCCGAAGAATTCAATAAAATCAGCCATCTTGAGAATGCAAAGGAAATTTGGGATACTTTGATTGATATGCATGAAGGTACTGACTCCGTCAAGGAATCCAAGTTGGATGTGCTCCAAAGTCAACTTGACAAGTTCAAAATGAAGGATGGTGAAGGTGTCGCTGAAATGTACTCTAGGCTTGCTCTTATCACAAATGAGATTGCGGGCTTAGGAAGTGAAGAGATGACCGACAAATTCATCATCAAGAAGATCCTAAGAGCATTGGATGGAAAATATGATACCGTGTGCACATTGATCCAAATGATGCCCAATTACAAGAATCTCAAGCCAACGGAGGTCATTGGAAGAATTGTTGCTCATGAGATGTCACTTAAGGATAAGGAGGAACTTCACAACAAGTCAAGTGGTGCTTACAAAGCCTCATGTGAAGCCCCTACATCATCAAGTGAGAAACAAACCTTCAATGAAGAATTGAGCTTAATGGTGAAGAACTTCAACAAATTCTACAAGAGTAGAAGCAAAGAAAGAAGCTCCAAGTCAAGGTCCTATAATGACAAAAGATCTTCCAGTCAAGAGCGCAATTGCTACAATTATGGGAGACCCGGACACTATTCTAATGAGTGTACGACTCCCTACAAAAGAAGAGAAGATTCTCCCAAGAGAAGAAGTAGAAGAGAAGAATCACTGCCAAGAGAGAGAAGGAGTAGAGATGATCGTTATGAACGAAGAACATCCCGAAGAAGCAAGGATTCGGAAAGGAAGGACAAGTCATCAAAGAGATACACAAAACGAAGACATCAAGCTCATGTTGGTGAATGGGTATCCGGTCCCAACTCTGAACATCACTCCGAGAGAAGCTATCACTCCGACTCCGAACATACTCAAGATGAAGGTGTTGCTGGTGTAGCACTTGTGTCAACCAACTCCTACGACATATTTGATTCACCAAATGAAGGAATTGGAAGATGTTCATGGCTAAAGGCCCAAAGGTAACACACCCCGAGTATGTTGATTTCAATAGTGATGAAGATGACTTGTTAGGTGATGATGATTTACTTATTGACAACTCTAGTGATGAATACTATGATGAAACTGTTGGGGAACGTTGCAGAAAACAAAAAATTTCCTACTCGTTTCACCAAGATCATCTAGGAGTTCATCAAGCAACGAGTGATTAGATGCATCTACATACCTTTGTAGATCGCGCACGGAAGCGTTCAAAAGAACGGTGATGATGTAGTCGTACTCGTACGGGACGGCACCTCCGCGTTCAACACACGTACGGGACGGGAGACGTCTCCCCCTTCTTGATCCAGCAAGGGGGGAGGAGAGGTTGATGAAGATCCAGCAGCACGACGGCGTGGTGGTGGATGCAGGGCGTCACAGCAGCAGGGCTTCGCCGAGACTACGAGGGAGAGACGTAACGGGGGGAGATGGAGGCGCCAGGGGCTGGTGTGAAATCCCTCCTCTCCCCCCCACTATATATAGGGGTGCCAGGGGGGGCGCCGGCCCTAGTAGATGAGATCTACTAGGGGGGGCGGCGGCCAAGGGAGGTTTCCCTCCCCCCCCCCCAAGGCACCTAGGGGTGCCTTCCACCACATGGACTCTTCCATGGTGGAAACCCTAGGCGCATGGGCCTATAGGGGTTGGTGCCCTTGGCCCATCTAGGCCAAGGCGCACCCCCTACAGCCCATGTGGCCCCCCGGGACAGGTGGCCCCACCCGGTGGACCCCCGGGACCCTTCCGGTGGTCCCGGTACAATACCGATAACCCCGAAACTTGTCCCGATGCCCGAAATAGCACTTCCTATATATAATTCTTTACCTCCGGACCATTCCGGAACTCCTCGTGACGTCCGGGATCTCATCCGGGACTCCGAACAACATTCGGGTTTCTGCATATACAAATCTTCATAACCCTAGCATCACCGAACCTTAAGTGTGTAGACCCTACGGGTTCGGGAGACAAGCAGACATGACCGAGACGACTCTCCGGTCAATAACCAACAGCGGGATCTGGATACCCATGTTGGCTCCCACATGCTCCACGATGATCTCATCAGATGAACCACGATGTCGAGGATTTAATCAATCCCGTATGCTATTCCCTTTGTCTATCGATATGTTACTTGCCCGAGATTCGATCGTCGGTATCCCAATACCTCGTTCAATCTCGTTACCGGCAAGTCACTTTACTCGTATTGTAATGCATGATCCCGTGACCAGACACTTGGTCACTCTGAGCTCATTATGATGATGCATTACCGAGTGGGCCCAGTGATACCTCTCCGTCATACGGAGTGACAAATCCCAGTCTTGATCCATGTCACCCAACAGACACTTTCGGAGATACCCGTAGTCTACCTTTATAGTCACCCAATTATGTTGTGACGTTTGGCATAACCAAAGCGCTCCTACGGTATCCGGGAGTTACACGATCTCATGGTCTAAGGAAAAGATACTTTGACATTGGAAAACTCTAGCAAACGAACTATACGATCTTGTGCTATGTTTAGGATTGGGTCTTGTCCATCACATCATTCTCCCAATGATGTGATCTCGTTATCAATGTCATCCAGTGTCCATAGTCAGGAAACCATGACTATATGTTGATTAACGAGCTAGTCAACTAGAGGCTCACTAGGGACATGTTGGTGTCTGTTATTCACACATGTATTACGATTTCCGGATAACACAATTATAGCATGAATAAAGACAATTATCATGAACAAGGAAATATAATAATAATGCTTTTATTATTGCCTCTAGGGCATATTTCCAACAGTCTCCCACTTGCACTAGAGTCAATACTCTAGTTACATTGTGATGAATCGAACACCCATGGAATTCTGGTGTTGATCATGTTTTGCTCTAGGGAGAGGTTTAGTAAACGGATCTGCTATATTCAGGTCCGTATGTACTTTACAAATATCTATGTCTCCATCTTGAACATTTTCACGAATGGAGTTGAAGCGACGCTTGATGTGCCTTGTCTTCTTGTGAAACCTGGGCTCCTTGGCAAGTGCAATAGCTCCAGTGTTGTCACAGAAGAGCTTGATCGGCCCCGACTCATTGGGTATGACTCCTAGGTCGGTGATGAACTCCTTCACCCATATTGCTTCATGTGCTGCCTCCGAGGCTGCCATGTACTCCGCTTCACATGTAGATCCCGCCACAACGCTTTGCTTGCAACTGCACCAGCTTACTGCCCCACCATTCAAAATATACACGTATCCGGTTTGTGACTTAGAGTCATCCAGATCTGTGTCGAAGCTAGCGTCGACGTAACCCTTTACGACGAGCTCTTCGTCACCGCCATAAACGAGAAACATTTCCTTAGTCCTTTTCAGGTACTTCAGGATATTCTTGACCGCTGTCCAGTGTTCCTTGCCGGGATTACTTTGGTACCTTCCTACCAAACTGACGGCAAGGTTAACATCAGGTCTGGTACACAGCATGGCATACATAATAGAACCTATGGCTGAGGCATAGGGGATGACGCTCATCTCTTCTATATCTTCTGTCGTAGTCGGACATTGAGCTGAGCTCAATTTCATACCTTGTAACACAGGCAAGAACCCCTTCTTGGATTGATCCATATTGAACTTCTTCAATATCTTATCAAGGTATGTGCTTTGTGAAAGGCCTATGAGGCGTCTCGATCTATCTCTATAGATTTTGATGCCTAATATATAAGCAGCTTCTCCAAGGTCCTTCATTGAAAAACTTTTATTCAAGTAGGCCTTGATGCTGTCCAAGAGTTCTATATCATTTCCCATCAAAAGTATGTCATCTACATATAATATGAGAAATGCTACAGAGCTCCCACTCACTTTCTTGTAAACGCAGGCTTCTCCATAAGTCTGTGTAAACCCAAACGCTTTGATCATCTCATCAAAGCGAATGTTCCAACTCCGAGATGCTTGCACCAGCCCATAAATCGAGCGTTGGAGCTTGCACACTTTGTCAGCATTCTTAGGATCGACAAAACCTTCCGGCTGCATCATATACAATTCTTCCTTAAGGAAACCATTAAGGAATGCCGTTTTGACGTCCATTTGCCATATTTCGTAATCATAGAATGCGGCAATTGCTCACATGATTCGGACGGACTTCAGCTTCGCTACCGGTGAGAAAGTCTCATCGTAGTCAACCCCTTGAACTTGTCGATAACCCTTAGCGACAAGCCGAGCTTTATAGATGGTCACATTACCATCCGCGTCTGTCTTCCTCTTAAAGATCCATTTATTTTCTATGGCTCGCCGCTCAACGGGCAAGTCAGTCAAAGTCCATACTTTGTTTTCATACATGGATTCTATCTCGGATTTCATGGCTTCTAGCCATTTGTTGGAATCCGGGCCCGCCATCGCTTCTTCATAGTTCGAAGGTTCACCGTTGTCTAATAGCATGATTTCCAAGACAGGGTTGCCGTACCACTCTGGTGCGGAACGTGTCCTTGTGGACCTTCGAATTTCAGTAGGGGCTTGATCAGAAGTATCTTGATCATTGTCATTAACTTCCTCTCTAGTCGGTGCAGGCACCTCAGGAACATTTTCTTGAGTTGCGCCATTTTCCGGTTCAAGAGGTAATACTTCATCAAGCTCTACTTTCCTCCCACTTACTTCTTTTGAGAGAAACTCTTTCTCCAGAAAGAACCCATTCTTGGCAACAAAGATCTTGCCTTCGGATCTGAGGTAGAAGGTGTACCCAATAGTTTCTTTTGGGTACCCTATGAAGACGCATTTTTCCGATTTGGGTTCGAGCTTTTCAGGTTGAAGTTTCTTGACATAACCATCGCATCCCCAAACTTTTAGAAACGACAGCTTAGGTTTCTTCCCAAACCATAATTCATACGGTGTCATCTCAACAGATTTCGACGGAGCCCTATTTAAAGTGAATGCGGCAGTCTCTAAAGCATAGCCCCAAAAGGATAGCGGTAAATCGGTAAGAGACATCATAGATCGCACCATATCTAATAGAGTGCGATTACGACGTTCAGACACACCATTACGCTGAGGTGTTCCAGGAGGCGTGAGTTGTGAAACTATTCCACATTTTCTTAAGTGCGTGCCAAATTCGTGACTCAAGTATTCTCCTCCACGATCTGATCGTAGAAACTTGATTTTCCTGTCACGTTGATTTTCAACCTCACTCTGAAATTCCTTGAACTTTTCAAAGGTTTCAGACTTGTGTTTCATTAAGTAGATATACCCATACCTACTTAAATCATCAGTGAGGGTGAGAACATAACGATAGCCACCGCGAGCCTCAACACTCATTGGACCGCACACATCAGTATGTATGATTTCCAATAAGTCGGTTGCTCGCTCCATTGTTCCTGAGAACGGAGTCTTGGTCATTTTACCCATAAGGCATGGTTCGCACGTGTCAAATGATTCATAATCAAGAGACTCTAAAAGTCCATCAGCATGGAGCTTCTTCATGCGTTTGACACCTATGTGACCAAGGCGGCAGTGCCACAAGTATGTGGGACTATCATTATCAACCTTACTTCTTTTGGTACTCACATTATGAACATGTGTAGCATCACGTTCGAGATTCATAAAGAATAAACCATTCACCATAGGAGCATGACCATAAAACATATCTCTCATAAAAATGGAACAACCATTATTCTCAGATTTAAAAGAGTAGCCATCTCGAATTAAACGAGATCCCGATACAATGTTCATGCTCAAAGCTGGCACTAAATAACAATTATTAAGGTTTAAAACTAATTCCGAAGGGAGATGCAGAGGTAGCGTGCCGACGGCGATCACATTGACCTTGGAACCATTCCCGACGCGCATCGTCACCTCGTCCTTTGCCAGTTTCCGCTTATTCCGCAGCCCCTGTTTTGAGTTACAAATGTGAGCAACTGCACCGGTATCAAATACCCAGGAGCTACTACGGGCACTAGTAAGGTACACATCAATTACATGTATATCACATATACCTTTTGTTTTGCCGGCCTTCTTATCCGCTAAGTACTTAGGGCAGTTCCGCTTCCAGTGACCGCTTCCCTTGCAATAAAAGCACTCAGTCTCGGGCTTGGGTCCATTCTTTGGCTTCTTCCCGGCAGCTTGCTTGCCGGGCGCGGCAACCTCCTTGCCGTCCTTCTTGAAGTTCTTTTTACCCTTGCCTTTCTTGAACTTAGTGGTTTTATTGACCATCAACACTTGATGTTCCTTCCTGACTTCTACCTCTGCTAATTTCAGCATAGCAAATACTTCAGGAATGGTCTTTTCCATCCCCTGCATATTGAAGTTCATCACAAAGCTCTTGTAGCTTGGTGGAAGCGACTGGAGGATTCTGTCAATGACCGCATCATCCGGGAGATTAACTCCCAGCTGAGTCAAGTGGTTATGCAACCCAGACATAGTGAGTATGTGCTCACTGACAGAACTGTTTTCCTCCATCTTACAGCTGAAGAATTTGTCGGAGACTTCATATCTCTCGACCCGGGCATGAGCTTGGAAAACCATTTTCAGCTCTTCGAACATCTCATATGCTCCGTGTCTCTCAAAACGCTTTTGGAGCCCCGGCTCTAGGCTGTAAAGCATGCCGCACTGAACGAGGGAGTAGTCATCGGAACGTGCCTGCCAAGCGTTCATAACATCTTGTTCTGCAGGGAGAACGGGTGCGTCACCAAGCGGTGCTTGTAGGACATAATCTTTCTTGGTAGCTATGAGGATGATCCTCAGGTTCTGGACCCAGTCCGTATAGTTGCTGCCATCGTCTTTTAGCTTGGTTTTCTCTAGGAACGCATTGAAGTTGAGGACTATGTTGGCCATTTAATCTACAAGACATATTGTAAAATATTTAGACTAAGTTCATGATAATTAAGTTCAACTAATCAAATTATTAATGAACTCCCACTTGGATTAGACATCCCTCTAGTCATCTAAGTATTACATGATCCCAGTTTAACTAGACCGTGTCCGATCATCACGTGAGACGGACTAGTCAACGTCGGTGAACATCTTCATGTTGATCGTATCTTCTATACGACTCATGCTCGACCTTTCGGTCTTTTGTGTTCCGAGGCCATGTCTGTACATGCTAGGCTCGTCAAGTTAACCTAAGTGTTTGCATGTGTAAATCTGTCTTACACCCGTTGTATGTGAACGTCTGAATAAAAAACCCGATCATCACGTGGTGTTTTGAAACAGCGAACTGTCGCAACGGTGCACAGTTAGGGGGAACACTTCTTGAATTTATTGTGAGGGATCATCTTATTTACTACCGTCGTTCTAAGTAAACAAGATGCAAAACATGATAAACATCACATGCAATCAAATAATAAACGTGACATGATATGGCCAATATCACATAGCTCCTTTGATCTCCATCTTGGGGCTCCATGATCATCTTGTCACCGGCTTGACACCATGATCTCCATCATCATGATCTCCATCATTGTGTCTCCATGAAGTTGCTCGCCAACTATTACTTCTACTACTATGGCTAACGCGTTTAGCAATAAAGTAAAGTAATTTACATGGCGTTTCTCGATGACACGCAGGTCATAAAAAGAATAAAGACAACTCCTATGGCTCCTGCCGGTTGTCATACTCATCGACATGCAAGTCGTGAATCCTATTACAATAGCATGAACATCTCATACATCACATATAGATCATTCATCATTCATCACAACTTTGGCCATATCATATCACAAACCACTTGCTGCAAAAACAAGTTAGACGTCCTCTAATTGTTGTTGCAAGTTTTACGTGGCTGAATTAGGGTTCTAGCAAGAACGTTTTCTTACCTACGTTAAAGCAACAACGTGATTTGTCAACTTCTATTTACCCTTCATAAGGACCCTGTTCATCGATTCCGCTCCAACTAAAGCGAGAGAGACAGACACCCGCCAGCCACCTTATGCAACTAGTGCATGTTAGTCGGTGGAACCGGTCTCACGTAAGCGTACGTGTAAGGTTGGTCCGGGCCGCTTCATCCCACAATACCGCTGAAGCAAGGAAGGACTAGTAACGGCAAGAAAGTTGACAAATCTACGCCCACAACAAATTGTGTTCTACTCGCGCAAGAAGAACTACGCATAGACCTAGCTCATGATGCCACTGTTGGGGAACATTGCAGAAAACAAAAAATTTCCTACTCGTTTCACCAAGATCATCTAGGAGTTCATCTAGCAACGAGTGATTAGATGCATCTACATACCTTTGTAGATCGCGCACGGAAGCGTTCAAAAGAACGGTGATGATGTAGTCGTACTCGACGTGATTCAAATCACCGATGACCAGTGCCGAATGGACGGCACCTCCGCGTTCAACACACGTACGGGACGGGAGACGTCTCCTCCTTCTTGATCCAGCAAGGGGGGGAGGAGAGGTTGATGAAGATCCAGCAGCACGACGGCGTGGTGGTGGATGCAGGGCGTCATAGCAGCAGGGCTTCGCCGAGACTACGAGGGAGAGACGTAACGGGGGG
>NC_057801.1:762436855-762448006 GCF_018294505.1 Triticum aestivum
CCCAAGGCACCTAGGGGTGCCTTCCACCACATGGACTCTTCCATGGTGGAAACCCTAGGCGCATGGGCCTATAGGGGCTGGTGCCCTTGGCCCATCTAGGCCAAGGCGCACCCCCTACAGCCCATGTGGCCCCCCAGGACAGGTGGCCCCACCCGGTGGACCCCCGGGACCCTTCCGGTGGTCCCGGTACAATACCGATAACCCCGAAACTTGTCCCGATGCCCGAAATAGCACTTCCTATATATAATTCTTTACCTCCGGACCATTCCGGAACTCCTCGTGACGTCCGGGATCTCATCCGGGACTCCGAACAACATTCGGGTTTCTGCATATACAAATCTTCATAACCCTAGCGTCACCGAACCTTAAGTGTGTAGACCCTACGGGTTCGGGAGACAAGCAGACATGACCGAGACGACTCTCCGGTCAATAACCAACAGCGGGATCTGGATACCCATGTTGGCTCCCACATGCTCCACGATGATCTCATCGGATGAACCACGATGTCGAGGATTTAATCAATCCCGTACGCTATTCCCTTTGTCTATCGATATGTTACTTGCCCGAGATTCGATCGTCGGTATCCCAATACCTCGTTCAATCTCGTTACCGGCAAGTCACTTTACTCGTACTGTAATGCATGATCCCGTGACCAGACACTTGGTCACTCTGAGCTCATTATGATGATGCATTACCGAGTGGGCCCAGTGATACCTCTCCGTCATACGGAGTGACAAATACCAGTCTTGATCCATGTCACCCAACAGACACTTTCGGAGATACCCGTAGTCTACCTTTATAGTCACCCAGTTACGTTGTGACGTTTGGCATACCCAAATCACTCCTACGGTATCCGGGAGTTACACGATCTCATGGTCTAAGGAAAAGATACTTTGACATTGGAAAACTCTAGCAAACGAACTATACGATCTTGTGCTATGTTTAGGATTGGGTCTTGTCCATCACATCATTCTCCCAATGATGTGATCTCGTTATCAATGACATCCAGTGTCCATAGTCAGGAAACCATGACTATCTGTTGATTAACGAGCTAGTCAACTAGAGGCTCACTAGGGACATGTTGGTGTCTGTTATTCACACATGTATTACGATTTCCGGATAACACAATTATAGCATGAATAAAGACAATTATCATGAACAAGGAAATATAATAATAATGCTTTTATTATTGCCTCTAGGGCATATTTCCAACAGAAACGTCAACTAATCATGCTAAACAAGATAAAACGAATGACGATGATAAGGAGAAAATTGAGCTCCTAACTAAAGAGGTAAACACTCTTAAGTTAGCTCATGAAACTATCTTAGGGGATCATGGAGAACTTTTGAGGACCCATGAGAAGTTACGCTTTGAAAAGCTCAATCTTGAGCAAGAGCATGAGTTCTTAAATGCAATCAATGATGATCTTCATAAGAAAAGTTCTTCTTACATTTCCAAGCGTTTACTCTTATCTACTTACATGCCTCAAGTCAAGTCTAGTAACAAAAACAAGAAGGATTCTTTCTCTAGTAGTAACAATCATCATGTTAGACCCAATATTGTTGCTTCTAGTAGTTATCTTGATTCCAATAATGATTCTCTTAGCCAAGTTACACTTGATCAAGAAAATAGCTTATTGAAGGGAATTATTGAGAAAGGTGTTTACAAGAGCCTTGCCGGGAGTAAGCAATTCGAGGAAATTGTACGCAAGCAAGGAAGGCACCGGAAGAATCAAGTTGTTGGTTTTGAACGAAAGTTCAATGCCAATGGAGTTGAGTGGGAAGAAGATCAATACCCCAAGACAAAGTTTGTTCCTCAACCAGAGAAGTATGATCCTACTTCCTTCAAGGGGACACAAGCTCAAGATGATCTTCCACCACAAGACCACAAGCAAAAAGGCAAGGACAAGCTTCAAGAGGAGATTGATGCATTTGAAGAAGCTCCTAAGGCCTTGGTCAAGTGGGTTCCCAAGACTACGTCAAGTTCTACTTCATCAAGTACGACTACAACTCCAAGGATTCCCATCAAGATGATGTGGATCCCGAAGAATAAGAACTAGAGAGTTCTTGAGGGTGACTCCGCCAACATACTTTACTCATATCATTTTGGCAAGAACAAGTGCAATCAACTTCCACATCTTGCAATAGTTCAAGGAGTCACAAACCCTCATGTTGGTAAGGCAAGGGACAAGGTAACCTAATGCTTTCATGGACATCATCTTGTGTGTGCATCACTCTATGTCTGTGGATATACTTGTTTGTTTCTTGTGGGACTAACCCGTGTCGGTATTGAAAGTGCAACTCACTCCAAAGGATTGCTCCAAATGATCTTCATCAACATTGAGCATCCACATCTTCAACACCTACATGTAGTCATCATCGACAAAACCCAAGGTTAGTTCATCCCTCTAAGGGGGGATCTCACATCTAGGGGTATCTTTACTCTAAGAATTGAGTCAAAGCAACTCTAATTGTGTGAACATATCAATGCATTATGTAAAAGTGGTAACCCCTCTTGAGCTTAAACGATGAGTATGACCTATGATCAAATGTTCTCATTTGACTCCTAAGTCAATATACTCATATATAGATGACCTAGTCATCGCCAATTGTTTGATAGATGCTAGAATTGGTTGTGCATGCTTTGCCACATATTTCATTTGCCATTTTATTGTGTGAGCATGTTGGTTGCATATTTAACTCACTCGAGGGCATCCACTTGTTGCTTTGATTGATTGGCTTCTTTTTCTTTTGCCAAGTGGATGAACAAGAATGCCTAAGAACCTTCTCTAGCTATCTATGCTTTTCTTGTCTCAAACTCTATTCATGCTACATCACAAAATTTGATCAAGTCAGATTTGAACCACTCTATGTGAGGAGCACTCGGAGTCCCCGATTCGTCTTAGACTTAAACTTACAAAATTTCTTTGTGCGTTTCGGTCTGACCGATTCTTCCATTTCGGTCATACCGAGATCACTAAGTCGATCTAGGGTTTTCATCTCGGTGCAACCGATTTGACCTTTTCGGTCTCACCGAGTTGCTGTAACTGTCAACAGTTATGCATCTCAGTGCCACCGAGTTGTTCCACTCGGCCACACCGACGGGTCGGGCTATATATACTCACGGGCAAAAATTTGGAAACTTTCTCCAAACCCCTTCGCCCGCGCATAGCTCGCTCTCCCCCAGGGTCTCCGGATCATCGCCAGCCGCCTCCAGTCGCTGGTCTCTACCGCTGTCAACGGAATTCAACCCCGCCGTTGCCGCCATAGCGAGTTCATCGCCAAACTAGGGTATGGACTCGAGATTGCAATGTAAACTCTCTGTTTCCTTTTAATAACATTTCGGTCCCACCGAAAAGAGCAAACCGGTCCCACCAAGTTTACCAGACCAACTCTCTGGTTAGCTTATTACAAAAATCGGTCTCAGCGAGTTTGTGTAATCGGTCTCACCGAGATTACGTTATGCCCTAACCCTAACCATATCGGTTCTACCGAGTTGCATGTCGGTCCCACCGAAAACCATAACGGTCACTAGGTTTACTAAATCGGTCTGACCGAGTTTGTTGATTCGGTCCCACCGAGATTGGTAAATTGTGAGTAACGGTTAGATTTTGTGTGGAGGCTATATATACCCCTCCACCTCCTCTTCATTCGTGGAGAGATCCATCAGAATGAACCTACACTTCCAACTTACCATTTCTGAGAGAGAACCACCTACTCATGTATTGAGGCCAAGATATTCCATTCCTACCATATGAATCTTGATCTCTAGACTTCCCCAAGATGCTTTCCACTCAAATCTTCTTTCCACCAGATCCAAATCCTGTGAGAGAGAGTTGAGTATTGGGGAGACTATCATTTGAAGCACAACAGCAAGGAGTTCATCATCAACACACCATTTGTTACTTCTTGGAGAGTGGTGTCTCCTAGATTGGCTAGGTGTCACTTGGGAGCCTCCGAGAAGATTGTGGAGTTGAACCAAGGAGTTTGTAAGGGCAAGGAGATCACCTACTTCGTGAAGATCTACCGCTAGTGAGGCAAGTCCTTCGTGGGCGACGGCCATGGTGGGATAGACAAGGTTGCTTCTTCGTGGACCCTTCATGGGTGGAGCCCTCCGTGGACTCGCGCAACCGTTACCCTTCGTGGGTTGAAGTCTCCATCAATGTGGATGTACGATAGCACCACCTATCAGAACCATGACAAAAACATCCGTGTCTCCAATTGCGTTTGAATTCTCCAAACCCTTCCCCTTTATATTCTTGCAAGTTGCATGCTTTACTTTCTGCTGCTCATATACTATTTGCATGCTTGCTTGAATTGTGTGAAGATTTCTTGACATATGCTAAGATAGCTAAAATCTGCCAAAGACTAAAATTGGGAAAAGGTTAAGTTTTTAATTGGTCAAGTAGTCTAATCACCCCCGTCTAAACATACTTCCGATCCTACGACCCACCAGCTACACCTTCACACGGAAGGAAGTGCGTCCGGGACAAAAAATATGATTCGCCCCCCTGACTGCTGGGACCCAACAACTACACCTTCGCATGCAAGGAAGTGCGTCCGGGCAAAAAAAACACAAAACGATTCGCCCCCCTGACTGCTGGGACCCACCAACTACATCTTCGCATGCAAGGAATTGCCTGACAGTCGGGACCCACCTGGTCGAAGCGTACGTACCATTGTCATTCTGGTCGCGAACGTGTACGTACATATATACTGGTCGATGTAGAGGCACGCACGTGTCGTAGTAGAGGCGCGCACGTAGCATGTACACGTACGTACAACGGCCAGGGTGCAAGAAAGAAAATACGGCCACGTATGTGTACATACGGGCGGGGTCTCGAACGCCTACTCGCGCATACGTATGGCTAGGGCTCGTGTACATGGCTGGGTCGGAACGGAGAAACAGTGTCGTCGTCATGTTCATGGGGAGGCAACGGAATGCGTCGTGTTCATGGGGAGGCAACGGAATGTGTCGTGTTCATCGGGAGGCAACAGAACGCGTGGGAGCCAACCGGATGGGTTAGAACAGAATGCATCGTCGTGTTCATCGGGAGGGCTTGGACGGAACAGGCGATGGAAACGAGGCCTGGCGTACCACAGAACGGAGGAAACGACCTTGTGTTCGACCGGCCACGTTCGAAACGGGATCCTGTTCATCGGGAGGGGTGTGGCGTACCGCAAAACGGAGGAAACGGACCTCCTACGATCGAAACGGGGGTCCTGTTGATCGGGAGGGGTGTGGCGTACCGCAAAACGGACGAAACGGACCTCCTACGGTCGAAACGGGGGTCCTGTTGATCGGGAGGGGTGCGGCGTACCGCAAAATGGACGAAACGGACCTCCTACGGTCGAAACGGGGGTCCTGTTGATCGGGAGGGGTGTGGCGTACCGCAAAACGGATGAAACGGACTTGTGTTGGAGCGCTACGGTCGAAACAGGGGTCCTGTTCACCGGGAGGGGTGTGGCGTACCGCAAAACGGGACAACACGGGATACTGTTCATCTCCACCATCGACCTCCTCCAGCCTCCACGGGCTCCTGTTCATCCAGCCTCCACCGCGCGCTACTCCACCGGCTACTGTTCAACCACCCCTCCACGGGTACCCCTCCACCGTCTACTGTTCATCCAGCTCTCCACACCATGGGGTCCTGTTCATCCAGAGGCAACGCCACCACTCACTGTTCATCCACCCCCACCGCAACGCTCACTGTTCATCCAGTCGATTGGCTTCAGTTAGCAGCAGTAGCGAAGGAATTGCTCGATCGGGTTCAGTTAACAGCCATCGATCGATCGCTCGGGTTTAGTAACGCGTAGCCTGCAGTGCAATCGCTCGGGTTCAGTTAGAGCCCAACGCCTCACTCGGGTTTAGTTAGAGCCAACGCCTCGCACACACACGCGTATGTGTACGAGAGAAACGTGCATCGCTCGGCCCCCGACCTCCCACCGTAACCGGGAACTCCCCGAAACTTTCCTCGCCCTCTCTTCTACCACGGTTTTTTCCGTCATGGACGGCCCAAAGAATGTCATGCAACTGCGTCTCCGGCCCGCCCAGGACGAAAAGCCCATTTTCTGTCATGATTTTTTGACATAGAAGTAGGAGCCCACCACATCTACGATGACACCGGTTTTTGTCACAGTTATCATCATAGAAGTGTCATATGTATGACAGAAAAAAAAATTGTTCGGCCCAAAATGTCACGGATGTGTCTTTTTTTTGTAGTGTATTGTTGATCGGAAATGATGTAGAATTTATGGAAAGCATATAAGGTTGTTTGAAAGGTGTTTTTCAATAAAAAACCTGGATTAAGCTACTTGAACATTGAGCATCAAGATCTATACCGATAGATCAAAATCGCTTGATAGTACTTTACCATGACAAGATTTTGAAGGAGTTCAAAATATATCAGAAAAGAAGGAGTTCTTGGCTATGTTATAAGGTGTGAGTATTGAGTAAGACTCAAGACCTGACCATGGCAGAGAGAGAGAAAGGACAAAGGTCGTCCCCTATGCTTTAGACGTATGCTATATATGCTCTGTACCGCACCTGAAGTGTGCCTTGCCATGAGTCAGTCAAGGGGGTACAAGAGTGATCCATGAATGGATCGTAGGACAACGGTCAAATTTATCCTTAGTAACTAGTGGACTGAGGAATTTTCTTGATTATGGAGGTGGTAAAAGAGTTTGTCATAAAAGGTTACGTCGATGCAAACTTTGACACTAATCTGGACGACTCTGAGTAGTAAACCGGATTCATATAGTAGAGCAGTTATTTGGAATAGCTCCAAATAATGCATGGTAGTTGCATCTACAAGATGACATAGAGAT
Organism: Triticum aestivum; assembly: GCF_018294505.1. Lineage (NCBI taxonomy): Eukaryota > Viridiplantae > Streptophyta > Magnoliopsida > Poales > Poaceae > Triticum > Triticum aestivum. Next base: position 762,443,684 of record NC_057801.1, read on the forward strand.
TTGTAAAGCACACACGGATCTGAAAGGTTCACACCCGTTGACTAATAACCTCTCTCACAAGCGAGATATGATCAAACACCATGGGTGTTAGATTCATTACAATCACATAGTGATGTGAACTAGATTATTGACTCTAGTGCAAGTGGGAGACTATTGGAAATATGTCCTAGAGGCAATAATAAAATGGTTATTATTATATTTCCTTGTTCATGATAATTGTCTATTGTTCATGCTATAATTGTATTAACTGGAAACCGTAATACATGTGTGAATACATAGATCACTACATGTCCCTAGTGAGCCTCTAGTTGACTAGATCGTTAATCAATAGATGGTTATGGTTTCCTGACCATGGACATTGGATATCGTTGATAATGGGATCACATCATTAGGAGAATGATGTGATGGACAAGACCCAATCCTAAGCATAGCACAAGATCGTGTAGTTCGTTCGCTAGAGCTTTTCTAATATTAAGTATCATTTCCTTAGACCATGAGATTGTGCAACTCCCGAATACCATAGGAATGCTTTGGGTGTACCAAACGTCACAACGTAACTGGGTGGCTATAAAGATGCACTACAGGTATCTCCAAAAGTGTCTGTTGGGTTGGCATGAATCAAGACTGGGATTTGTCACTCCGTATGACGGAGAGGTATCTCTGGGCCCATCGGTAATGCATCATCATAATGAGCTCAATGTGACTAAGTAGTTAGTCACGGGATCATGCATTACGGAACGAGTAAAGTGACTTGCCGGTAACAAGATTGAACAAGGTATAGGGATACCGACGATCGAATCTCGGGCAAGTAACATACGATAGACAAAGGGAATTCAATACAGGATTGATTGAATCCCCTACATTATGGTTCATGCAATGAGATCATCGTGGAACATGTGGGAGCCAATATGGATACACTACTAGGAAAAGGCCTACTAATGGCACACCTATTTTGGCTACTAATGGCGCACTACAGGTGCGCCATTAGTACCACGTCACTAGTATATTTTAGTAATGGCGCACCACAGGTGCGCCATTAGTATCCCAAAGGTGCGCCGTTAGTATCTGGTATACTAATGGCGCACCACATGGAAGTGCGCCATTAGTAACAATTTTTTTAATTTTTTTTCGCTTTTTCTTAATCTCAGGTCACTATTTCACATATGATATATCCAACACATATATATACAACAAGCATCCATATAACAATCATATCCAACACACAAGTTTCATCATATATACATACATAGCCAACACATAGTTCCATCGTTACATATTACAAAAGTTTCACATTGTTCATCCAACACCATTATCCATCAATTCACAAAAGTTTCACATTGATACAAAATAAAAACACAAATGGAAAAGAAGCACTCCATCCATGCAATCTTCCATGAATTAAATCAAATCTGCAAAATGATAAACAAGAAGTTAGAAGAAGAAGAAAACTAGAAGAATACTAGAAGAAGAAGAACACTAGAAGAATACTAGAAGAAGAATAAGAAGAAGAATAAGAAGAATAAGAAGAAGACTATAAGTTTATTATGTAAACTTGATCATTTTGTGCTAACATAAGTTATTTTGGAGCTAACCTATAGGAAACTAAGCATATAAGCTCTGTAAGTTAGCATATTAGAGCCAACTTAGGTAAAATGAAGCTAACCTATGTCATTTTGGAAAAGAAGAAGTATAAGAAGAATAAGAAGAAGACTATAAGCTTATTATGTAAACTTGATCATTTTGTGCTAACATAAGTAATTTTGGAGCTAACCTATAGGAAACTAAGCATATTAGAGATAACATAGGTAACTAAGTATATATATATCATTTTGGAGATCTGACATACCTGACATAGTTCAGTTCTCATTGTTCTTCTCCTTCTCCTTCCTCAGCCTGATGCGCCAAGAGCGGCGAGGCGGTGGAGGCAGCTGTGGGATGTAGTCTTCTACCACAATTGGTCTGGTCATGTCGCCCAGCTGTGGGATCGCTGGCGCCACCACCGGTGCATGGTCATTGTCAAGCACCACCACCATCGCGAGGCCACCTTCAGGCAGGACGGGCACGACCATCGCTAGGTCATCCTTAGCCACTACCATCTCTTGCCCATGGCCAGCCACCACCATCTCTTGCCCATGGTCAGCCACCACCATCTCTTGCCCTTGGTCAGCCACCACCAGCACTAGGTCATCCTCAGCCTGATGCCCATCGTCATCCTGCAGCTCCTCATCCCCACTCTACTCCTATTCTCCCCCACTCCAGTCCGGATCATCCTTCTTGTTGTCTTTGCTGCTGCCAGAATCGCTGCTGCTTTCGCTATAGCCAGAATCGATGTTGCTTTTGCTACAGCCATAATCGCTGCTGCTTTGGCTGTAGCCAGTGTCGCTGCTGCTGCTCCCATTGCCTGTCCAAATGCAACAATGACCGTTAACAATCGATGTGAGACAAAGCCAAATGTAGAGGAATAAGAAGAGGCAGAACGCACTGGCATGTTCGTCGTCAGCGTAGCACATGCGACACATAGTCGTGTTGAAAACCTTCACGATGAGCATTGTGGCGTCATCGTCGTACCTAAAGAGAAGAAAGTACCCGGTCCGCAGGTCGTAGGCATTGTAGAACTTCTCCCAGCCACGGCACAGGTACATGTGGCCCTCCTCGATCACCAACTCCACGTCCCATAGCCTGCGAACCCCGCTGCCGGCCTGTCGGAGCTTCATATTATCTGGCGGATCTTCACCCAACATGTTCATAAAATTGTCGGGCAGCCTCTGCAATTTGGGACAAGGAGTGATGTAGCAAACAACAGAGTTATCATAATGAGATGGGTGAAGGGGAGATCTCTCGTTTTATATACCTGCCTCGTGGCTGATACTGAAGTCCCAAGTATGATACTGAAGAACTAGAAAGCATCCAACTCGTACTCCGGTGAGGCAGAGCGGTGGTGGCTGCTTCCCCCCATCTCTGATAAGCAGCAGAAGAGACCAATTAGTACCCTTACAACATTATCATACAACATTATAGCAGCATAAATTTTGAGCAGAAGATAATCAACTACACCAATGCACTTCCAAAGTTCCCGCTTCTCACCCATGATGTTGTTAAGCGAGGAATAGTGCCAAATGCATTTTCGGTACGAAAATACATCACAGGCCACTATGTTATTTAATATCATTCTTCTCGAAGACTAATGATTGTTACATCCTACTAAAATGATGTTTTGTCCTCAGAGATGTCTCGTTGCTTATGAGGAAGCAGCAAATAAACACTTGAAAAAAGCTCTCGTCCTCGAAGATGCAATATCTGATTTACCCAAGGTTGGCCCTGACAATTTCCTTCCCATGTTCAATTAATTCTGGAGTGTTGCTTGAGCCTTTTTTTATGTCTGTATGAATTATATTGCTTTCTACAGGTTCAGAACCATCAGCCTAATGATGTCATGGAGTATGGCAGTGACCCCAAAACAGAGTTCCAAAGCTATATCCGGCTCAGCAGTAAAGGTGTGACCTATTGAATGTGCAAGCTTAATGTCAGCAACTAGTTTCTTTATAATGATTTTTTTCTCAGTTATGCCTTCTGTCTTTGCATATGCAGACTTATGTTTTTTTATTTCAATCATGTGGGTGGGTTTAATGATGTCAAAACCTTGTCGTAGTTTCCACTGTTTTAATGTTTTGTATGATTTCTTGGTTATATTACCGTTCTGAGTTATGTTGTTCTGTTATTTTATTTGAAGACATGAAGGGTTACTTATTTGAAGATGCTACTCCTAAGAAAGGTCAACTTTTCGATCATCGGCCTCTACAATTAAAAAATGATGCATTCTTCCTTTTCCTTTCCATCTTCTTCTTCTCCACCTCTCTTCTTTTCTTGTTCTCCTTTTTCTTTCTTCTCCTTCCTCCTCCTCCTCCTCTTCTCCTTCTTCCTTTCTTGTTCTGTTTTTTAACTTTCTTCTTATTCTTCTTCCTTTTTTTCCTTTTTCCTCTTCTTCTACTACTTCTTCTTTTTTTCAACTTTCTTCTTCTTCTAATTATCTAAACCTAAATCTAGCACTAACCTAAACCAACCACTAACCTAAACCTATCAATAACCTAATTAAACCTAAACAGCAAAGAAAAACAGTAGAAAAAAACAAAAAAATGCTCACCTTGGCTCCGGGGGCAAGGGGTGGTGGTGGACGGCCGCGGTCAGGGCAGCGGCTACGGGCCTGGCTCCGGGGGGGGCGTGAGGCGGACGCAGGGAGGCCGCGGCGAGCCTGGCTCCGGGGGCAGCGCAGGTGCAGGGGCGGCGGCGAGCCTGGCTCTGGGGGCGGCGCGGGCGCAGGGGCCG
>NC_057801.1:762448491-762489681 GCF_018294505.1 Triticum aestivum
CGGGGCGAGGGAAGGTGGGGCAAGGGGGCGGCGAGGGGAGGGGGGCGACGGGGCGAGGGGAGGTGGGGCTCGGCATTACTAACAAATTTTTTTCAAAACTACTAATGGCGCACGGTGGGTGTGGTGCGCCATTACTATGTCAACTAGTAATGGCGCACTATACCACGGTGCGTCATTAGTAACATTTTTTTCAATACTACTAATGGCGCACCACACACCAGGTGCGCCATTAGTAATACGCCATTAGTATATAGTAATGGCGCACCACATGTCTGGTGCGCCATTAGTGGCCATATCATCTATAGCCCTTTTCCTAGTAGTGGTATCCAGATCCCGCTATTGGTTATTGGCCGGAGAGGTGTCTCGATCATGTCTGCATGGTTCCCGAACCCGTAGGGTCTACACACTTAAGGTTCAGTGACACTAGAGTTGTTATGGGAAATAGTATGTGGTTACCAAAGGTTGTTCGGAGTCCCGAATGAGATCCCGGACGTGACGAGGAACTCCGAATGGTCCGGAGGTGAAGATCGATATATTGGACGAAGGGTATTGGAGTCCAGAATTGTTCTGGGGGTACCGGGTAACGACCAGCGTGTCCGAAAGGGGTTTTGGAGGCCCCGACAAGCGTTGGGGGGCCTTATGGGCCAAGGGGAGGGGGCACATCAGCCCACTAAGGGGCTGAGCGCCCCTCCCACCCCATCTCACGTAACTTGGAGAGGTGGGGGAGCCTCCCCTAGGGCAGCCACCCCTCCCGGCTTGGGGGCAAGTTTCCTAGGGGAGGGGGCACCCAAACCCATCTAGGGTTTCCCCTGTGGCCGCCGCCCCTCCCCTAGAGAAATCCTAGGGCGCCTCCTCCTCCCTCCTTCCCCCTATATATAGTGAGGGAGAGAGAGGGCAGCCATACCCTTCCCTTGGCGCAGCCCCTCCCTCCCCAACACCTCCTCCTCCGTAGTAGAGCTTGGCGAAGCGCTACAGAAACACCACAAGCTCCACCACCACACCGTCGTGCTACCGGAGCTCTCCCTCAACTTCTCCTCTCCCCTTGCTGGATCAAGAAGGAGGAGACGTCCCCGGGCTATACGTGTGTTGAACACGGAGGCGCCGTTCGTTCGGCGCTAGATCGGATCTTCCGCGATTTGAATCGCCGCGAGTACGACTCCATCATCCGCGTTCTAGTAACGCTTCCGCTTAGCGATCTTCAAAGGTATGAAGATGCACATCCTCTCTCTCTCTCTCTCTCTCTCTCTCTCTTGTTGCTAGAATCTCCTAGATTGATCTTGGTGTTCGTAGGAAAACTTTTGAATTATTGCTACGTTCCCCAACAACATTTTGTTTCCTTGAGGGGTATATGCGATCAATATTATATCATATTCTTACTAGTTCCAATGAATTAAGGCATTCTTTTCATGGATATTCTGCACTGCTTTTTGCACTTGGTAGCTTCATATGAAAGAAATTCCACTTAACTGGAACTGAAAGTATGTCAAAAGAATACCTTTGACGATTATTAATTATTTGCTTGTATATGATTGTCATTTTTAACTATGTGGATAATTTGGACCTCTGTGCTTATCCATGTGCAAGTTCTCATGCTCTTTTCAGCCCAGTGATGAATTGGTGCTCTCTTAAAAAATGAATTGGTAATCTTTTGCTCAGAAAACCATGATTTGTTTGTTCTCATTGTTGATATTGGAGCTCTATTACTCACTGTCAAGTAAACAAAGCTACTTTTTTTTGCGGGGAAGTAAACAAAGCTACTACACAATGGCCATTCATTATTTGCTCAAATACCTTAACAATGCAGGTATGCCGATTGATTTAACAACAAGAGACGCACCTAATACAAAATAAGTATATCAAAATGGCAATCCGTACATAACCTTCAAAGGGTCTTTATATTGGAAATCCTATTCTGAGTGTTGTTTACACATCAATATTTATACAAGTCACATGAGATAACTTAAATCATATCACTATGTTTAGTAAAAAGTAAATCACATAATTTGCATTTTTTATCTTTGTAATTATACTCCAAGTATTGTGTCCATTGGAAAACAAAACAAAAAAAATCTTAATGTGAGATCATATATCTACTTTGCAAACAAAGTCATTCAATACATGTATTACCATGCACATACCCTTAAGAGTCCCTCAACAACGCACGGGGTACCATTCAATTTTTTAAATCATGCATACCTTTCTATCAAACCCATGTATCATAAAGTAACTTCTTGATGTCACCACGCTTCTTGTGCTTCGCCACGGAGTGATGAAAAAAAAAGACGTGTTACAATCTTCATATTGCAGCCAATTGGCACGTCCACGCTGAAGCCAAAAGAACTCATGTTTTCTCCAGAGTATTTTCAATGGTGAGTTTCAAAGTTAGTAGTATTGAGTATTTCCACTGCAAAAAAGAGTTAGTGTTGAGTATTTGAATCTTCTTTAGAAGATTGAAATTCCTTTTTGAGCCGAAGCTGTTTCATGGGCCTGATTCCAACGTCTGGCCCAACACCTAGCTAGCATACCCTGCCCAGTGCCCAACACACCACTCACTCACTCACTCACTCCGCCACCATTCTCCTCTGCTCCTCCCCCAAACCGAAACCCTCGCCGCCACCCTCCTCCGCCGGCGGCCATGGGCGAACCGCAGTTTATCATCGGCACCTCCATGAGCGATATGCTCGCCAGCATGGAGCGCGACGGACGGGACCCTGCGACGCTCGACCTTGGCTCAAACTATCTGCTCTACTTCGTGTACGACTACCTCCCGCACCCGCCGGTCTCCCCCACCGCCGCTCACTCGCTCTCCGGCGTGCCGCGGGCCCCCGGCGGCGTGGACCGCATCAGCCGCCTCCCCGATGCGGTCCTCGCTGAAATCCTCTCCCGCCTCCCCGCCAAGGACGCCGCGCGCACCTCCGCCCTCGCCTCGCGCTGGCGCCCCCTTTGGCGCTCGGCGCCCCTCTCTCTCGTCGACGCCCATCTACTTCCGGACGGCGGCGCGGCCGGGCAGCTCCCCATCGGCGTTCCCTCTCCCCGTGCCGTCACCGCCGCGGTGTCCCGCATCCTCGCGGCGCATCCAGGGCCCTTCCGCTGCGTCCACCTCACCCGCAGCACCATGGACGAGCACCGAGGCGAGATGGCCCGCTGGATCGACACCCTCGTCGCCAAGGGGGTCAAAGAACTCGTCTTTGTCAACCGCCCTTGGCCGATTGACCTGCGCCTCCCCGCCACGATCTTCGGCTGCGCCTCCCTCACACCGTCACACGCCTCTATCTCGGCCTCTGGAGGCTCCCGGACACCGCCGCCGTGCCGCGCGGCGCCAGATTCCCCAACCTCAAGGAGCTCGGCCTCTGCATGACTGTCATGGAGGACCGTGATCTGGCCTTCATGCTTGAAAGATGCCCCGTCCTGGAGTTCCTCGTCCTCATGGGAAGCCAGACCGGAGTGCGCCTCCGCCTCGTCAGCCAGAGACTGCGCTGCGTTCAGCTTGGCCATGCCTTATTGGAGTACATCGACGTGGTGGATGCCCCTAGCCTGGAGAGGCTCTTCTTTTCGGAAATTGTCCCCCCTGGCAAGCTCAAGTCCTTCAGGAAGAGGAACGACGACAACCACTCCACCATGAACGGCTCCTCCAGGATCAAGATTGGGCGTGCACCTAACCTCCGTGTGCTGGGATACATTCAGCCAGGAGAGCAAGAGTTGGGGATTAGCAACACCATCGTCGTGGTATGCAGCTCGCTTGTGTATACCTGCTATATGTCAATATATGATCTGAATTAGTTTCTCTATAGTATTATCGGTCCTTGGGCTAAATTAATTGGCCGTGCACCTAATCTCTGTGTGCTGTGTCTATTTGTAATGCCAATATATGATAGTATGACTTGGTTTCTCTGTTCATTTCAGGCTGGTAGCAAGGAGAACATTCTCCCTAGTGTCCAGATTTTGTCCATGGAGGTGCAGTTCGGTGTCCGCAATGCTGTCAAGAAAGTGCCTGGTTTCCTCAGATGCTTTCCTAACCTGGAGACGCTACATGTTTATGTAAAATTGGTTAACTTAACTACTTAGAGTTGTTGCACTGGCAATTTTGCATGGTCAGAACTATGAATCAGATTAATACTATCTTATACTAGCATGGTCAGAACTATTAATCAGATTAACCTGAACTATGTATGCTACCGTTTCATCTGCAGTCCCCTCCCATATCTGAAGAGTCCACTGGCAAGGTCAATCTCAAGTTCTGGCAGGAGGGCGGTCCCATCAATTGTGTGGTGCAGAGCATGAAGAAGGTGTTCTTCTACGAGTTCCATGGGTTGAGAAGCGAGGTTGCTTTCCTCAAGTTCATCGCAGAGACCGGTCGGGTGCTGGAGCATATGGTGGTTCTGGTGGCCAAAGAATGTTTCTCCTCCGGAGATGATAATGTGAGGGCCAAGCTGAAGCCTCTGGCGAGCGTGAAATGGAACAACCAGGCTTGCAAAGTACAGCTCTTCAAGAGCGGGCGCACTAACCCGGGAGGTCCTGTTTACAGCAACAAGATAGCTTCCGACTTTGGGTTTGCTGACCCTTTTGACCTCCTCGGGCACTACTAGAAAGCAGAAGGATAAAATGTTTGTACCAATAATTTTCCGTTTTACCTTGCAGTCAATTTGTGTACCTTAAAATGTGTACTCCCTCTGTAAGCTACTCCCTTCGTCCCACAATATAAGAGCGTTTTGCAAGCTAAAATGGCTTGCAAAACGCTTTTATATTGTGGGACGGAGGGAGTAATATAAGTTCTTTTAGATCACTGAACTTATATTAGTTTACAGAGGGAGTACTCTAGTACGTAATATATATGGTCTTTCTGGTTTGTCCAACTGCAATTTTCATTTGTGTTGTGAAGTTGCCGTAGTTAGCATGAATTACCTTGGTATGCATTAGATGTTTGGGGCATGCATCTTTGCACAGGTTCGCCGCGCCATGGTGAGTTACGAATGTTGGCTATGCGCAGTGAAAGATGAGTTCAGTGGTGCTACTTGCTTGTGAAAGATCAGTTCAGCTGTGTTGCCCGAGAGGAGGCAGGAAGTTGCTGCGATACAAATTGTTGCTGCAAACGTACACTTGAAACTAAACTGAGGCTTCATTCTGTGTTTGTGTTTTGATCTGGCATGCTTCAGCGTGATTCCCTTCACGGACCTCTCTGTAAGCTGCTTCTAAATTGTAACGTACTCCCTCCGTTCCAAAATAGATGACCCAACTTTATACTAAAGTTATAGCTTTAGTATAAAGTTGGGTCATCTATTTTGGAACGGAGGGAGTATGATGCTTCTAAACTCAGGCACTGAACCTAACTCCAGCATAGCTTCAACTAATTTTTTTGCAGGTGTTCGATTGGAGGATGAAACCGGGATAAAGGAGGATGCTATGATATGTAATGTATGATGTCCATGGAAGAACGCACGTGCTTTCTGTAGCACTACATTCCGATCCTATGACGGTAGTTCCAAGTCCTCATCTGGATAGAGCTTTTTGAGTGGCAGATACCCTGTTCTAGGCACGGTTACTGGATTGATCGTCCCTACCTATCTGTGCAAGATCGAATCAGTATGGTTTCATCAGGTGTTCGACTGATATCCTGTTCGGGAGGATTCATCAGGTGTTCGACTGATATCCTGTTCGGGAGGAGAGGCGCTTAGCTGGAGACGATGATGACGGCCGGATGTGTCTTCTACTCCTTCCGTTCCTAAATATAAGTCTTTGTAGAGATTTCACTATGAACCACATACGGATGTATATATATGCATTTTAGAGTATAGATTCATTCATTTTGCTCCGTATGTGGTCCATAGTGAATTCTTTCCAAAGACTTACATTTAGGAACAGAGGGAGTAGCTGCTAGTCATCCCACTACAACTTGCTCCTGGCGCACATCCGCGATGGAGTTCATAGATAGGATCAGGGGCGGAGCCAAAATGATTAATGAGAGGGGCCAAAAAATATGTAGAAGCCTTTTTGCAGGTTGATGTCTAGTGTTTTTTTTTTCGCATTCATGTGTAGGAGATTCTGGCCACATCACTATTAAACTGACCATACAATCATGCATGTAGGGGTGGAAAGTGGTAGCGGATAATCCAAAATATCCGATATTCGTATTCGAGAAAATGCCTATTCGTATGTGAAACATCCACATCCGAACCAAAATGGAAATGGAAATTATCTGTATCTGGATTTATTTAAGAAATAAAAATAAAATACGGTATGCGATTTTGGCACAAATATGGATATGGAAGTGGATATATCCGTATCCGAATAAGATTATTGGAGGTAGATTTGAAGATTCTAGCCTCAATGTCCCTATTATCCAACATAAAAGCAAAATAAGTTGTCAAATTTTACTCTTTGTATGATTAAACTTAAAAATTACTATAGTATTTATTTATAAACCTATTTATCATTGACTTATTGTATGCCACAAGTTGATTATTTCATGTCACATAGCTATTGACTAATTTACTTAAGCAATATGTCGCTATTATTTGTATCCGTTCCGAATCAAGAAAACATCCTAGTGCAGTCCTCGTCTAACGGCTTCTGAGTAGATGACTTTACACATGCCTGGTAAAGGCCCTCATATTCAGGTGATGTAGGCTTGGGCCTCTCTACCATTCTTATCATCACGGGCCTACCCTCTAGTAGGTGACCCCATGAGGGCATGTACAACGAAAGCGCGCATCACCCCGGTACTGTCTCAGCTCTTAAACTAATCAAAAAGTAGTGAAGCCACCATTTTGGAAAAATCCTGTCCCACAGAGGCCACACCATGCAGCGGACCCACTGTCCTTCACATGCGCAGCGTTGTTTAATTTCTGCTCTCTCTATCCCTCGCTTGCATGCATCAGCGCTGCGATGGCTTTACTTCCTTTCTTCGCTTTTCACACCTGAAGAAGCTGGCTCTTCTGCAGGCTACACTTGCTACTGTGAGGCAATACCTTTTAGTTCGAACCTACGTGTACCTACGGGGAAGCAGGCTGAGGCTACCCATTGGCCATGCCCTGAGATCAACGCTTCTGGATCGACTCTAGCCAGCACCCTCTAGCCCCCTCAAACTGTGATGTAGCATAGGAGATCCATCTGCTATTGTGTCTTCCCTAGAGTCTGATATAATAATCTTTACACCTCGCTTGCCATAGACGCGAGTTCGTACCATTAAATCATGGCAGTTGAACCCTCAGTCCAGAGTGGAATTGCTCATTAGAATCTACTGTACGAGTCTCTCTGGGAGATTGAAATTCATGGGGAGAGGAGGAATCTCGTGCACCTCTAGTCAGGGAAGGGACACAGATGTTATGTGCTTTTCCCCGGTTGAATTTGTCGGTGCCAAGGAAGTCGGTGGCGAAGGTGTCGTGACCACTTCGTGCTTCACAGCTCGACGAAACACCGCTTGCCTTGGGATCTGGTTCGCCCTTGTCTCCCCGCTCTAGATCAGAACGGATCTGCTGGAAGGCGAGATTGAGCTCGGAACTGATATCATCGATACACGTGGTGATGAGACCATCCAAGGTGCTGGTGGTCTCCTGGAGAAGCTTTCGCATGGACTTGAGGAGGTCATCACCATGTACCATGAGCCATTGTTCAAGGTCGTCGGCGAGCGTGACCTTCAAGATCTCGTGGATGCTGCACCCTTCCGCTATCAAGTTCTCCATCGCTTCTCGCCTACGCATGTTGCTAAAGCTGGCAAGGGATCTCCAGGCTCAGAATGGCTCTGATGCCAAATGTGATCTACTCGCTTGTGGAACTGTTGGAAATATGCCCTAGAGGCAATAATAAAAGGATTATTATTATATTTCCTTGTTCATGATAATTGTCTTTTATTCATGCTATAATTGTATTATCCGAAAATCGTAATACACATGTGAATACATAGACCACAACATGTCCCTAGTGAGCCTCTAGTTGACTAGCTCGTTGATCAACAGATAGTCATGGTTTCCTGACTATGGACATTGGATGTCTTTGATAACGGGATCATATCATTAGGAGAATGATGTGATGGACAAGACCCAATCCTAAGCATAGCACAAGATCGTGTAGTTCGTTTTGCTAGAGCTTTTCCAATGTCAAGTATCTTTTCCTTAGACCATGAGATCGTGTTAACTCCCGGATACCGTAGGAGTGCTTTGGGTGTACCAAACGTCACAACGTAACTGGGTGACTATAAAGGTATACTACGGGTATCTCTGAAAGTGTCTGTTGGGTTGACACGGATCGAGACTGGGATTTGTCACTCCGTATTACGGAGAGGTATCACTGGGCCCACTCGGTAATGCATCATCATAATGAGCTCAAAGTGACCAAGTGTCTGGTCATGGGATCATGCATTACGGTACGAGTAAAGTGACTTGCCGGTAACGAGATTGAACGAGGTATTGGGATACCGACCATCGAATCTTGGGCAAGTAACATACCAATTGACAAAGGGAATTGTATACGGGGTTGCTTGAATCCTCGACATCGTGATTCATCCGATGAGATCATCGAGGAGCATGTGGGAGCCAACATGGGTATCCAGATCCCGCTGTTGGTTATTGACCGGAGAGCAGTCTCGGTCATGTCTACGTGTCTCCCGAACCCAAAGGGTCTACACACTTAAGGTTCGGCGACGCTAGGGTTGTAGAGATATTAGTATGCAGCAAATCGAAAGTTGTTCGGAGTCCTGGATGAGATCCCGGACGTCACGAGGAGTTCTGGAATGGTCCGGAGGCAAAGAATTATATATGGGAAGTCGAGTTTCGGCCATCGGGAAAGTTTCGGGGTCACCGGTATTGTACCGGGACCACCGGAAGGGTCCCGGGGGTCCACCGGGTGGGGCCACCCATCCCGGAGGGCCCCATGGGCTGAAGTGGGAGGGGAACCAGCCCCTGGTGGGCTGGTGCGCCCCCCTGGGCCCCCTCTGCGCCTAGGGTTGGGAACCCTATGGGAGGGGGCGCCTCCACTTGCCTTGGGGGGCAAGTTTCCCCCCTTGGCCACCGCCCCCCTAGGAGATCCCATCTCCTAGGGCCGGCGCCCCCTGGGTCCCTATATAAAGAGGGGGGGTGGGAGGGAAGCCGCACCCTGACACCTGGCGCCTCCCTTCCCCCCTTGCTACACCTCTCCCTCCCGTAGTCGCTTGGCGAAGCCCTACCGGATCCCTGCTGCATCCACCACCACGCCGTCGTGCTGCTGGATCTTCATCAACCTCTCCTTCCCCCTTGCTAGATCAAGAAGGAGGAGACGTCACGCTGACCGTACGTGTGTTGAACGCGGAGGTGCCGTCCGTTCGGCGCTAGGATCTCCGGTGATTTGGATCACGACGAGTACGACTCCCTCAACCCCGTTCTCTTGAACGCTTCCGCTCGCGATCTACAAGGGTATGTAGATGCACTCCTCTCTCTTTTTGCTAGATGAGCTCATAGATTCATCTTGGTGAACATAGGAATTTTTTATTTTATGCAACGTTCCCCAACAGTGGCATCATGAGCTAGGTCTATGCGTAGTTCTCTATTGCACGAGTAGAACACAAATCTGTTGTGGGCATAGATGTTGTCAACTTTCTTGCCACTACTAGTCTTATTTTGCTTCAGCGGTATTGTGGGATGAAGCGGCCCGGACCGACCTTACACGTACCTTACGTGAGACAGGTTCCACCGACTGACATGCACTAGTTGCATAAGGTGGCTAGCGGGTGTCTGTCTCTCCCACTTTAGTTGGAGCGGATTCGATGAAAAGGGTCCTTATGAAGGGTAAATAGAAGTTGACAAATCACGTTGTGGTTATTCGTAGGTAAGAAAACGTTCTTGCCAGAACCCTATTGCAGCCACGTAAAAGATGCAACAACAATTAGAGGACGTCTAACTTGTTTTTGCAGCAATTGCTTTGTGATGTGATATGGCCAAAAGTTGTGATGAATGATATATTGTGATGTATGAGATCATGTTCTTGTAATAGGAATCACGACTTGCATGTCGATGAGTATGACAACCGGCAGGAGCCATAGGAGTTGTCTTAATTATTGTATGACCTGCGTGTCAATGATTTAACGCCATGTAATACTTTACTTTATTGCTAAACTGTTAGCCATAGTAGTAGAAGTAATAGTTGGCGAGCAACTTCATGGAGACACGATGATGGAGATCATGGTGTCATGCCGGTGACAAAGATGATCATGGAGCCCCAAAGATGGAGATCAAAGGAGCTATATGATATTGTCCATATCATGTTACTACTATTTAATTGCATGTGATGTTTATTATGTTTTTGCATCTTGTTTACTTAGAATGACGGTAGTAAATAAGATGATCCCTCATAATAATTTCAAGAAAGTGTTCTCCCTAATTGTGCGACGTTGCTAAAGTTCGTCGTTTCGAAGCACCAGATGATGATCGGGTGTGATAGATTCCTACGTTCACATACAACGGGTGTAAGACAGTTTTACACATGCAAAAACACTTAGGTTAACTTGACGAGCCTAGCATGTACAGACATGACCTCGGAACACAGAGACCGAAAGGTCGAACATGAGTCGTATGGAAGATACGATCAACATGGAGATGTTCACCGATGATGACTAGTCCATCTCACGTGATGATCGGACACGGCCTAGTCGACTCAGATCATGTTACACTTAGATGACTAGAGGGATGTCAAATCTAAGTGGGAGTTCATTAAATATTTTGATTAGATGAACTTAATTATCATGAACTTAGTCTAAAATCTTTGCAAAAATGTATTGTAGATCAAATGGCCAACGCTCATGTCAACATGAACCTCAACGCGTTCCTAGAGAAAACCAAGCTGAAAGATGATGGCAGCAACTATACTGACTGGGTCCGGAACCTGAGGATCATCCTCATAGATGCCAAGAAAGCATATGTCCTAGAAGGACTGCTAGGTGAAGCACCCATCCCAGAGAACCAAGACGTTATGAACGCTTGGTAGTCACGTGCTGATGATTACTCCCTCGTTCAGTGCGGCATGCTTTATAGCTTAGAACTGGGGCCCCAAAAGTGTTTTGAGCAACACGGAGCATATGAGATGTTCGAGGGGCTGAAAATGGTTTTCCAAGCTCACGCCCGGGTCGAGAGATATGAAGTCTCCGACAAGTTCTATAGTTGTAAGATGGAGGAAAATAGTTCTGTCAGTGAGCACACACTCAAAATGTCTGGGTTGCACAACTGCCTGTCCCAGCTGGACATTAACCTCCCGGACGAGGTGGTCATTGACAGAATCCTTCAGTCGCTCCCACCGAGCTACAAGAGCTTTGTGATGAACTACAATATGCAGGGGATGGTGAAAACTATTCCTGAAGTATTTTCAATGCTGAAGTCGGCAGAGGTAGAAATCAAGAAAGAACATCAAGTGTTGATGGTCAATAAAACCACCAAGTTCAAGAAAGGAAAGGGTAAGAATAACTTCAAGAAGGACGGCAAGGATGTTGCTGCGCCCAGTAAGCCAGTTGCCGGGAAGAAGTCAAAGAATGGACCCAAGCCTGAGACTAAGTGCTTTTATTGCAAGGGGAAGGGTCACTGGAAGCGGAACTGCCCCAAATACTTAGTGGACAAGAAGGCCGACAACACTAAAGGTATATGTGATATACATGTAATTGATGTGTACCTTACCAGTACTCGTAGTAACTCCTGGGTATTTGATACCGGTGTCGTTGCTCATATTTGTAACTCACAGCAAGAGCTGCGGAATAAGCGGAGACTGGCGAAGGACGAGGTGACGATGCGCGTCGGGAATGGTTCCAAGGTTGATGTGATCGCTGTCGGCACGCTACCTCTACATTTACCCACGGGATTAGTTTTAAACCTTAATAATTGTTATTTAGTGCCAAGTTTGAGCATGAACATTGTATCTAGATCTCGTTTAATACGGGATGGCTACTCATTTAAATCTGAGAATAATGGTTGTTCTATTTATATGAGAGATATGTTTTATGGTCATGCCCCGATGGTCAATGGTTTATTCTTAATGAATCTCGAACGTAATGTTACACATATTCATAGTGTGAATAACAAAAGATGTAAAGTTGATAACGATAGTCCCACATACTTGTGGCACTGCCACCTTGGTCACATTGGTGTCAAGCGCATGACGAAGCTCCATGCTGATGGACTTTTAGAGTCTCTCGATTATGAATCATTTGACACATGCGAACCATGCCTCATGGGCAAAATGACCAAGACTCCGTTCTCCGGAACAATGGAGCGAGCAACCAACTTATTGGAAATCATACATACTGATGTGTGTGGTCCAATGAGCGTTGAGGCTCGTGGAGGATATCGTTATGTTCTCACTCTCACTGATGACTTAAGTAGATATGGGTATGTATACTTGATGAAACACAAGTCTGAGACCTTTGAAAAGTTCAAGGAATTTCAGAATGAAGTAGAGAATCAACGTGACCGAAAGATAAAATTCTTACGATCAGATCGTGGAGGAGAATATTTAAGTCACAAATTTGGTACGCACTTAAGAAAATGTGGAATCATTTCACAACTCTTGCCGCCTAGAATACCTCAGCGTAATGGTGTGTCCGAACGTCGTAATCGGACTCTATTGGATATGGTGCGATCTATGATGTCTCTTACCGATTTACCGCTATCATTTTGGGGATACGCTCTAGAGACAGCTACATTCACTTTAAATAGGGCTCCGTCTAAATCCGTTGAGACGACACCGTATGAATTATGGTTTGGGAAGAAACCTAAGCTGTCGTTTCTAAAAGTTTGGGGATGCGATGCTTATGTCAAGAAACTTCAACCTGAAAAGCTCGAACCCAAGTCGGAAAAATGCGTCTTCATAGGATACCCTAAGGAAACCATTGGGTATACCTTCTACCTTAGATCCGAAGGCAAGATCTTTGTTGCCAAGAACGGATCCTTTCTGGAAAAAGAGTTTCTCTCGAAAGGAGTAAGTGGGAGGAAAGTAGAACTCGATGAAGTATTGCCTCTTGAACCGGAAAGTAGAGCAGCTCAGGAAAATGTTCCTGTGGTGCCTACACCGACTGGAGAGGAAATTAATGATGATGATCAAGGTACTTCGGATCAAGTTGCTACTGAACTTCGTAGGTCCACAAGGACACGTTCCACACCAGAGTGGTATGGCAACCCTGTCCTGGAAATCATGTTGTTAGACAACGGTGAACCTTCGAACTATGAAGAAGCAATGGCGGGCCCAAATTCCAACAAATGGCTTGAAGCCATGCAATCCGAGATAGAATCCATGTATGAAAACAAAGTATGGACTTTGACAGACTTGCACGATGATCGGCGAGCGATAGAAAACAAATGGATCTTTAAGAAGAAGACAGACGCGGATGGTAATGTTACCATCTATAAAGCTAGACTTGTCGCTAAGGGTTATCGGCAAGTTCAAGTGGTTGACTACGACGAGACTTTCTCTCCCGTAGCGAAGCTGAAATCCGTCCGAATCATGTTAGCAATTGCCGCATACTATGATTATGAGATATGGCAGATGGACGTCAAAACGTCATTCCTTAACGGCTATCTTAAGGAAGAACTGTATATGATGCAGCCGGAAGGTTTTGTCGATCCTAAGAATGCTAACAAGGTATGCAAGCTCCAGCGATCCATTTATGGGCTGGTGCAAGCATCTCGGAGTTGGAACATTCGCTTTGATGAGATGATCAAAGCGTTTGGGTTTATGCAGACTTATGGAGAAGCCTGCGTTTACAAGAAAGTGAGTGGGAGCTCTGTAGCATTTCTCATATTATATGTAGATGACATACTTTTGATGGGAAATGATATAGAACTCTTGGACAACATTAAGGCCTACTTGAATAAGTGTTTTTCAATGAAGGACCTTGGAGAAGCTGCTTACATATTAGGCATCAAGATCTATAGGGATAGATCGAGACGCCTCATAGGTCTTTCACAAAGCACATACCTTGATAAGATATTGAAGAAGTTCAATATGGATCAGTTCAAGAAAGGGTTCTTGCCTGTATTGCAAGGGGTGAGATTGAGCTCGGTTCAATGCCCGACCACGGCAGAAGATAAAGAAGAGATGAGTGTCATCCCCTATGCCTCAGCCATAGGATCTATTATGTATGCCATGTTGTGTACCAGACCTGATGTAAACCTTGCCATAAGTTTGGTAGGAAGGTACCAAAGTAATCCCGACAAGGAACACTGGACAGCGGTCAAGAATATCCTAAAGTACCTGAAAAGGACAAAGGACATGTTTCTCATTTATGGAGGTGACGAAGAACTCGTCGTAAAGGGTTATGTCGACGCTAGCTTCGACATAGATCTGGATGACTCTAAGTCACAAACCGGATACGTGTATATGTTGAATCGTGGAGCAGTAAGCTGGTGCAGTTGCAAGCAGAGCGTCGTGGCGGGATCTACATGTGAAGCGGAATACATGGCAGCCTCGGAGGCAGCGCATGAAGCAATATGGATGAAGGAGTTCATCACCGACCTAGGAGTCATACCCAATGCGTCGGGGCCAATCACTCTCTTCTGTGACAACACTGGAGCTATTACCCTTGCCAAGGAGCCCAGGTTTCACAAGAAGACTAGGCACATCAAGCGTCGTTTCAACTCCATCCGTGAAAATGTTCAAGATGGAGACATAGATATTTGCAAAGTACATACGGATCTGAATGTCGCAGATCCGTTGACTAAACCTCTTCCGTGAGCAAAACATGATCAACACCAGAACTCTATGGGTGTTCGATTCATCACAATGTAACTAGATTATTGACTCTAGTGCAAGTGGGAGACTGTTGGAAATATGCCCTGGAGGCAATAATAAAAGGATTATTATTATATTTCCTTGTTCATGATAATTGTCTTTTATTCATGCTATAATTGTATTATCTGGAAATCGTAATACACGTGTGAATACATAGACCACAACATGTCCCTAGTGAGCCTCTAGTTGACTAGCTCGTTGATCAACAGATAGTCATGGTTTCCTGACTATGGACATTGGATGTCTTTGATAACGGGATCACATCATTAGGAGAATGATGTGATGGACAAGACCCAATCCTAAGCATAGCACAAGATCGTGTAGTTTGTTTTGCTAGAGCTTTTCCAATGTCAAGTATCTTTTCCTTAGACCATGAGATCGTGTAACTCCCGGATACCGCAGGAGTGCTTTGGGTGTACCAAACGTCACAACGTAACTGGGTGACTATAAAGGTATACTACGGGTATCTCCGAAAGTGTCTGTTGGGTTGACACGGATCGAGACTGGGATTTGTAACTCCGTATTACGGAGAGGTATCACTGGGCCCACTCAGTAATGCATCATCCTAATGAGCTCAAAGTGACCAAGTGTCTGGTCATGGGATCATGCATTACGGTACGAGTAAAGTGACTTGCCGGTAACGAGATTGAACGAGGTATTGGGATACCGACGATCGAATCTCGGGCAAGTAACATACCGATTGACAAAGGGAATTGTATACGGGGTTGCTTGAATCCTCGACATCGTGGTTCATCCGATGAGATCATCGAGGAGCATGTGGGAGCCAACATGGGTATCCATATCCCGCTGTTGGTTATTGACCAGAGAGCAATCTCGGTCATGTCTACGTGTCTCCCGAACCCGTAGGGTCTACACACTTAAGGTTCGGTGACGCTAGGGTTGTAGAGATATTAGTATGCAGCAAACCGAAAGTTGTTCGAAGTCCTGTATGAGATCCCGGACGTCACGAGGAGTTTCGGAATGGTCCGGAGGTAAAGAATTATATATGGGAAGTCGAGTTTCGGCCATCGGGAAAGTTTCGGGGTCACCGGTATTGTACCCGGACCACCGGAAGGGTCCCGGGGGTCTACCGGGTAGGGCCACCCATCCCAGAGGGCCCCATGGGCTGAAGTGGGAGGGGAACCAGCCCCTGGTGAGCTGGTGCGCCCCCCTGGGCCCCCCTCTGCGCCTAGGGTTGGGAACCCTAGGGGAGGGGGCGCCTCCACTTGCCTTGGGGGGCAAGTTTCCCCCCTTGGCCGCTGCCCCCCTAGGAGATCCCATCTCCTAGGGCCGGCGCCCCCTGGGGTCCCTATATAAAGAGGGGGGTGGGAGGGCAGCCGCACCCTGACACCTGGCGCCTGCCTTCCCCCCTTGCTACACCTCTCCCTCCCGTAGTCGCTTGGCGAAGCCCTGCCGGATTCCTGCTGCATCCACCACCACGCCGTCGTGCTGCTGGATCTTCATCAACCTCTCCTTCCCCCTTGCTGGATCAAGAAGGAGGAGACGTCACGCTGACCGTACGTGTGTTGAACGCGGAGGTGCCGTCCGTTCGGCGCTAGGATCTCCGATGATTTGGATCACGACGAGTACGACTCCCTCAACCCCGTTCTCTTGAACGCTTCCGCTCGCGATCTAAAAGGGTATGTAGATGCACTCCTCTCTCTCGTTGCTAGATGAACTCATAGATTGATCTTGGTGAACGTAGTAATTTTTTTATTTTATGCAACGTTCCCCAACAGGAACTAGTACATCAAGGCGGTCGCTGTTGTTGCTATCCTCCCAACCTCCCACACAACTATAGTATACTGGCCGAAGCCACCTCCTCCTCCAAGTCACGCCTCTCTCTCTCTCTCTCTCTCTCTCTCTCTCTTTGAAAGGATGGCGTACACCCAATTAACGGTTTAGTTTAGGCCTGCAAGCCACTAGGTAACGTGTGATGACGAGTGGGCTAGGTAATCGTCCAATGAGTTGATTTCTGTTCTTCCCTCCCACCATCTTGATCATCTGCTAGTGCAAGGCCGTTCACAGGATTGTGCGGGAGCGATGGGATCCGAGGCGCGAAACAGAGAGCTCATGCACAGACGTCCGTTTTCTGGCATGCATGAGCTGGTGCGACGCCTGGAGGGGGAGTGAAAGGATCGATACGGTCGACTAGAGGGGGGGGGGTTAATAGGAGACTACAAATTTTAATGTTTCTTGTCGTTTTAAGGCTTAGCCGATAAATAGAGTTCACTAGATATGCAACTAGGTGAATGCAACCTATATGACAAGCAAGCTCCAAGATAAATATGCTCGGTAACAAGCTAAGTAGCAAGCCAACAAGCATACAACAACAAAGTAAGGTGCGAGAAAGGATTAAACACAAGTGAGACGAGGATGCAGATTTTATCCCGAAGTTCACTCTTCCTTAGGGAAGAGCTACTCTCCATTTGGAGCGGTGCCGGAGCCAAAGCTTGCGGAATGCCACCGAAGGCTCACCGTAATATCCTTCGAGTCACCCCCAACGGACGAGCCTCGAATCACTCAGGGTTGGTCTTGAAGGCGACCACCACACCTTTACAAACTTCTCCGGAGCACACCATAAGCAAGGAAGCTTCCGGAGGAACCTCTAGATGCCTAGGAGCCCAAGCTCCAAGAGTAACAAGTCAACGGGAAGAAATGTTGCGGGGAACGCGATTTGGTTTAGTCAAGTTGTAGATCGGGTCTTGCTCTCCAAATCCCCAAAGTTTCAACAAGTTTGGGTGGAGGGATTGAGAGTATTGAGAAAAATGGGGTGTAGCAACGTTTGAGCTTAACAAGACATTAGAGTTAGGGGTTGGAGGAGGAAGAAGAGGCTTTATATAGTGTTCTTGGCTGGGTGGGGAATCTGCCCGTTGGACCCCGTGCGCACAGGGTACTCAGAGAGTTTCACACAACCCCGTGCGCACGGGGGTCAACAACCCCGTGCGCATGGGGTACTCAGAGAGTTTACACAGTACCCCGTGCGCACGGGGGCCAACAAACCCCATGTGCACGGGGTACTCAAAGAGTTAGGCAGTACCCTATGCACACGGGGTCCAAAGACCCCGTGCGCACGGGGTACCCAGTAACTTTCTGTCACAAACTATCTGAGTACCACAAGCACACGCACTAGGATTTGAGGTGGTAGGAGTGGTTAGGCTAAGTGTATAAGGTTAGGCAATGGCATTCCCACACAACTTTCACCCACACAAACCCCTCTTAATAGTGCGGTCTTTCCTATGACTCGAAGCAAACCAAAAACTAAAACCTTCAAAGCGCCGGAAGACCACGCCTTTGTCCTTTTTGAAATGGGGGGGTGGGTCGCACATCTCCATAAAGGAGCACTTTTAACCAATATCCTGAGATAAACTTTAAAATCCGATATCAGTTCAACTAACCACATTGTCATCATACCAAAATATAGAATAAGTGCCACTTGCACTTTTAATCTCCCCCTTTTTGGTGTATTGATCACAATGTGGTTAGATCATGGCAAAAAGGATAAAAAGATAGAAAACCATGGGACAAAAAATGATCATGGTAGCTCCCCCTATATGTGTGCCCGAATAAAAGGAATGCTTGAGAATGCATCAACTACACACATAGGAGGATCCACCAAAATCATTAATGTCAAGACATGAGATCAATCATAATAAACCTATAATGATGCCTAGATCTCATGACATAGTGTGGTGAGAAAATATTGTGAGTGAGGGAGTCCTGGATTAGGGGGTGTCCGGATGGCCAGACTAAGACCTTTGGCCGGACTCCCGGACTATGAAGATACAAGATTGAAGACTCCGTCCCGTGTCCGGATGGGACTTCCCTTGGCGTTGAAGGCAAGCTTGGCGATACGATATGAAGATCTCCTCCCATTGTAACCGACTCTGTGTAACCCTAGCCCTCTCCGGTGTCTATATAAACCGGAGAGTTTTAGTCCGTAGGACGAACAACAATCATACCATAGGCTAGCTTCTAGGGTTTAGCCATTCCGATCTCATGGTAGATCTACTCTTGTACTACACATATCATCAATATTAATCAAGCAGGAGTAGGGTTTTACCTCCATCTAGAGGGCCCGAACCTGGGTAAAAACATCGTGTCCCTTGTCTCCTGTTACCATCCGCCTAGACGCACAGTTCGGGACCCCCTACCCGAGATCCGCCGGTTTTGACACTGACATTGGTGCTTTCATTGAGAGTTCCGCTGTGTCGTCACCATCAGGAAGGATGCCGCATCCCGTCTTTAAAGACGGTGCCGTTGCTAAAGGAGCTTTGGCTGTCGGCCAAACTCTCCGGCTAGGCAGGTTTTTGATGACTGCCTGTCCGGCTGTCGCGCCGACGATGACCTCTTGGGCCATCGAAAGCAATCTTCACATCAGCTCGGAGCTTGCCGAGCAGTTAGATCTGATGGAGCTCCTCTCCCTGAACGAGCTTTTGGATCGCATCGTGGCCCAGGGAGTCGCTACTGATTACGACCAGATTGGGCTTAAACCCGATCAGAGAGAGATTGACTCTCCCCAGGTCACCCATCACGTCGAAGTGGTGGAAGAACAATGAGGTGAGTCTTCACCCACCCTAAGGACCAGGTGTGTCCGGATCCCCGATCCCTCCAAGCCGTACATTCACGGAGGGGAGGATGCCGCCCAAACCCTGAACCTAAAGTCAGGCAGCAGGCCCGATTCATTGAATAATGTCCAAGAAAGCAAGCTTCCGAATTCGGAAACCGCTTGGCCCCTGAATCTTACATCGGGCAGGGCTCTGGATTTAATTCCTCCCGCCCACCTAACTATGCGGGATTTATCCCTAATATGGCAAGAGCCCGGTGAAACAGTACACCACTACTGGGCTAGATTCCTCCTGGTTATGAACAGGATAAAGGACTGCCGCGAGAAAGAAGCAATTTCACTCTTCTTCAACAACTGCACGGACATCGGAATCCTCAACGCAATAAGTCGATGCAAAATTACACGATTCGACGACTTGACATCCATAGTACGAAAGTACTGTGCGACTGAAAGGGTTCGGAAAACCGAAGACAAATTCTGGGATAATCCGGCCCCGAAAACAACACAAGTCCAAAATAAAAGGGTGTATTATCGCCAGGCATCTAAGCCAAACATCAAAAAACAAAAACCCTCTACAGGGTACGGGACCGTACTGGAAGGAT
Organism: Triticum aestivum; assembly: GCF_018294505.1. Taxonomy (NCBI): domain Eukaryota; kingdom Viridiplantae; phylum Streptophyta; class Magnoliopsida; order Poales; family Poaceae; genus Triticum; species Triticum aestivum. Next base: position 762,468,397 of record NC_057801.1, read on the forward strand.
GGCTCAATGGACCCTGTAAAATTCATAATTCAGGGGAAGCCACACCAATGCACAACCTTAGAGCGTGTTGGATACTACGGCAGGTGGCCTGAAGTGGCGAGGAGCTTTTAACTCCACCACCCGAAGAATACCTCCCCTGTACGGTGTCAACAGTCTTTGAGACCTTCACATCAAACAATGCAAGGAAACGGACGCTCCGCAACCTTGCCGAAGTCTACCAAGTAGCAACAATAAAGACATGGAGTGACACGGCTATCACATTTAATGCCAGTGACGAACCTAAATTCCGGACAACCCGAGCACCAGCCGCATTGGTCCTCAGTCCGATAGTGGACGACTTCCGACTTACAAAGGTACTCATGGACGGCAGCAGCGAACTCAACCTCATCTACGAGGAAACCCTGCGAAAAATGGAAATTGACTGGAGCCGCATTGAGTGAAGAAACACAACTTTCCGAGGAATAATTCCAAGCCGGGAAGCGTGCTGTTCAGGAAAAATCACATTGGATGTGGTGTTCGGCACGCCGGATAATTACAGATCCGAGGAGGTCACGTTTCAAGTGGCCCCGTTCAGCAGCGGATACCACGCTCTGCTAGGGCGAGAAGCATTTACAATTTTCCAAGCCATACCCCATTACGGGTACATGAAGCTCAAAATGCCCGGACCCAACAGAATCATCACTCTCGCAAGTGATTCGGACATAGCGCTCCGCGCTGAAAATAAGACAGTCGCACTGGCCCTGGAAGCACTATCCGAGGCCCTAGCGGCCGAGGAACTAACTGCGTTGCGCTCCACGGTGGACAGGGACGATGTGATACTAGACAAGAGATCCAAGTCCACCTCTTTCAAACCAGCAGACGAAATAGTCAAATTCCAAGTCCATCCAATGGACCCTACAAAAACGGCCTCCATCGGGGCACAACTAAAACCCGATGTGGACGCTGCACTCAGAGACTTCCTGCGAGAAAATTGGGACATTTTCGCCTGGTACCCCTCAGATATGCTAGGAATCCCTTGCATGCTGGCTGAGCACAGGCTGAACATCCTAAAAGGGTTTAAACCCGTCAAGCAGACTCTACGGTGTTTTTTTGAACCCAAGAGACAAGCCATGGGAGAGGAGCTAGCAAAACTGCTGGAAGCCGGATTCACTAGAGACATAAAACATCCGGACTGGCTAGAAAACCTGGTGATGGTACCAAAGAAGGACAAATCTTGGTGCCTATGTGTCTATTTCAAAGACCTAAACAAGGCCTGTCCAAAGGACCCTTTCCCACTCCCCGGAATTGATCAAATCATCGACGCCACCGTAGGACACGGCTCATTGTGTTTCCTCGATGCATACTCTGGCTACCATCAAATCAAGATGGCAGAGTCAGACCAAGCTGCAACGGCATTCATCACCCCATACGGCCCATTCTGCTTCAACACGATGCCCTTCGGGCTCAAAAACGCCGGCGCAACATATCAGCGCATGATTCAAACATGTCTGGCCAAAAGATCAGAAAAACAGTTGAAGCATACGTAGATGACGTGGTCGTGAAAACAAAACACGTCGATACTCTAGTAGACGACCTGAGGCTCACGTTCGACAATCTCCGAACATATGACATTAAGCTCAACCCGGAAAAATGCATTTTCGGCGTACCAGCCGGAAAGCTCTTGGGCTTCATCGTATCCGGTAGAGGAATTGAAGCAAACCCAGCCAAGATCTGAGCTCTGTCACAATTGGATACCCCAAAGGACCTCAAACAGATAAAAAAACTGACAGGATGCATGGTGGCTCTAAACCGCTTTATCTCCCGCTTAGGAGAAAAGGCATTACCCCTCTATCGCCTCCTGCGGCGCACCGACCACTTCGAGTGGACGGATGCCGCCACGTCCGGACTCGAAGAAATAAAAGCCATACTGGCAACAAATCCGGTCCTGGCCGTGCCCAACACGGGCGAACCAATGCTATTATACATCGCGGCAACCCATCAAGTTGTAAGCGCGGTGCTCGTCGTCGAACGAGAAGCGGACGGACACAAGTTCCCCCTCCAAAAACCAGTGTACTACGTGTCCACTTTACTAACTCCATGCAAGTCATGGTACCCGCATTATCAAAAGGTAGCGTACGCGGTGTTCATGGCATCCCGGAAGCTGCAACACTACTTTCAAGAGTGCTCCATAACAGTGGCATCCGAAGTACCCCTTAATGATATTATAAACAACCGCGACGCAACGGGCCGGATTGCCAAATGGGCCATCGAGATCCTCCTGTTCGACATAACCTACAAGCCAAGGCGAGCTATTAAGTCGCAGGTTTTGGCCGACTTCATCGCCGAATGGACTGAAGCCGAACTCCCTAAAGAGTACGGCGCATACTCCAACTGGATCATGCACTTCGACGGCTCCAAAATGTTGGCTGGCCTGGGGGCTGGCGTCGTTCTGACGTCCCCAACCGGAGACACAGTCCAATACGTACTTTAGATAATGTACACGGATTCCAACAACGCAGCCGAATACGAGGCCCTTTTACATGGCCTCCGAATGGCAGTCTCCATGGGCATTCAGCGCCTAGAGGTCCGCGGGGATTCAAACCTCGCAATATCCCAAATAAATGGAGACTTCGACGCCAAGGATCCGAAAATGGCAGCTTACCGCAACGCCATCTTAAAGATGTCAGCTCGGTTTGAGGGGCTTGAATTTCATCACATAGCCCGGGAAAATAACCAAGCAACAGACGTGTTGGCACGCATTGGTGCCAAGCGCGAGGCCGTCCCTCCCAACATCTTCCTAGAAAGGTTGTTCAAGCCATCTTTATCATGGGAAGGAGAATCCGGAAACAATAGCCCGGACACAGCTACACCGCCCCTCACAGAACATTCTGACACAGTTGGGGGCTCCGCCAACGAAACAACGCCGTCAGCTCACGCAATAATGTCAGTGATTGCCCCTTGGACAGAACGATTCCTAGCCTACCTAACTAGGCAGGAACTTCTCGAGGACCAAAACGAGGCCCGCTGCATAGTGCGGCAATCTAAAGCCTACAAAGTCCACGAGGGAGAGCTTTACAAGAAAAGCACAACCGGAGTCCTTCAAAGGTGTATCTCCGAAGAGGAAGGGCAAGACCTTTTGGCTGAAATTCACGCCGGACTCGCACCACGCCGCAGCCCGGGCCCTTGTAAGCAAGGCCTTCCGTACCGGATTTTATTGGCCAATGGCCCGGGCAGACGCTCAGGACTTAGTGCAACGATGTGTTGGTTGCTAGTTATTCGCCAACCAAAGCCACATGCCGCCTACCGCCCTACAAACTATACCCATTACCTGGCCTTTCGCGGTCTGGGGGCTTGACATGGTCGGACCCCTTAAAGGAGGAACCCACAAGCAAAAATATCTACTCGTCATGGTGGATAAATTCACCAAATGGATAAAAGCCAAGCCTGTAAAGACGGCTGAATCCGGACCGGTGATAGACTTCATATCCGGGGTCGTACACCGTTACGGCGTCCCCCACAGCGTCATAACCGACAACGACACAAACTTCACGGCCGATGAAGTCAAACTTTGGTGCAAAAACATGGGCATCAAGCTCGACTATGCTTTAGTTTATCACCCTCAAACTAATGGTCAAGTCGAACGGGCCAACATTCTCATTATGAGCGGCATCAAACCCACACTAGTGTGATCCCTCAAGGAATCTAACACGCACTGGGTAGAGGAGCTTAACTCCGTACTCTGGGGGCTGCGGACCACGCCGAATCGCACTACCGGATTCACACCATTTTTATGGTATACGGCGCAGAGGCAGTACTGCCATGCGACATAATCCATGACTCACCTCGAGTGCGCATGTACGAAGAAAGAGAAGCCGAGCTCGACCGGCAGGACAGCTTGGACGCATTGGAAGAGGAGCGCGACGTGGCAAAAGCTCGTTCTGCATTCTATCAACAACAGGCTCGAAGATACCAAAGCAGAGAAGTACAGGCCAAAACCTATAATGTTGGCGAACTAGTTCTACGCCTGCCGGACAAGAAGAAGGATAAATTAAAGCCCAAATGGGAGGGGCCCTTCATCATCGACCAAGTACTGACCGGCGGAGCGTACCGCCTGCGAAACGCATCGGATAACTGACTCGAGCCGAACCCATGGAACACAGCACGCCTACGAAGGTTCTACGCCTAGCGCCGGACTCCGTGTTCATTTACTTCCTCCGTCCCTTTGTTTTATTTTTTATTATTTTTATTTTTTATTGGCAGTACGGGATTTTGTTCCTTCTCCCTACCCTTTTTCTCACAAGCCCTTAGGGGCTTGCCCGTGCATTATTCGCACATACCCGACGCGCTACCTGCGCTCATAATACCTGGGGGCTTCTTTACCAAGAAGTTTATATAAAACGGGCCTCATGCCCAAAACATGTGTGATGCTTCTGCATGAACCTTTTATACACCATTATATGCATCGATATGACTTAAGTTTTGGCCAAGCTGGGTTGCCTGGCTCCTGTGCTTACCCCTACGTTCCCGTTCGTTCGTCTAGGTGGTAAAGGGAGCACCTCTGCGATTGTTACTGCCGGGTCAGCCGGATGTGTACCTCAGACTGGGTGAAGCCGAAAGCTAGCGTTCTTAAGGGAATATTCGGTCGGTGAACTAAAAGATGATCTTTCGTATTTATTCATTTGCCCCCAGATGCTTTTCTGCTCTTTCTGGCAGTTCGGACATGCACTTTAGGGCATGCCTCCCAGGGAAAGGAACCCCTAACGGAACTATTCTCCCTGGAAGATGTTTCTTACTAACCATGTAATATAACATAACTAGTTGGGCACTTGTCTGCTAAAGCACTTATGACCCCTACGCCTTGTCTCCATGCATGCCCCGGTTCTTACATAACCGAGAGGGTATTCAGACACACTCCGGACTATAGGGTCCAGTGGTCGAAGCGAAAAGGTCCGCAATGACAAACGATCTACAATCCAGCTAGAAGGCATTTTTATGTCATTTTTACAGAGTCAATCCGACTCGGCATATTCTTCTTCAATACCATCCAACAGGCGGTCTAATTTACAGTCCTGTTGGGAATACTTTGCAGCCAGCTCCACCTGGCCATATGCTAAGCTGACCGAGATCTCCTTTCCGTCCGGACCTATAGGGCCGACCTCGGCCATGTGGTTTGGGTCAGCCTTCGTGTACCGAGTCTTCACCATGGCCCAGGCCTCCATGGCACCTTGACGGCAAGCCGATATCTTCCACAACCGGAAGCGCTACCGCACTCCCCCAGCTTCTTGGTAAGCTCCTCAAGGCCTTCGGGCACGGAGAGGGATGGGCACATAGCCTGGATGACGCTTTGCATTGCCTGTCGAACTCGTTCGTGTAGTTGCAACAGCTCGGGAAGAAGGTCTCCCAATGAACCGGGCATTTCCTCCGCAGGACAACCCGTCAGCAGACCTATAGACATAGCTCTGTCAATCGACTTCCTCGCCGAATTCTTTTTTTCGAAGATTCGTTCAAGCACTTACTAAAAATGCCGCGTCGAAGTCGCCGATTCTCCTTCACGGCAGAAGATAGCTGAATACGAACATCTTTCAGTTCCTCGCCCAGCTGGGTATTGGCGTCTTGAAGCTTGTTCTTCTCTTGCCTCACCCTCGTCAGCACGCTCTCGCCAGCCTTTAGTTGGTGTAGGAGTTTCTGCTTGTCCGGATTTACTCCGGCCTCATCTGCATTATTATCGTCAGGGTTGCACGCCTGCCGCATTTCAAAACGGAAGTACCTTTCGAAGCATATATTACCTGCGGGCGTCCCCTTGACGTTTTCTGAAGTGGCCAATGCGGCCTCGAGCTGGGCCTTGCACTCTTCGAGCTCCTGGGACAATTGCGTATTCTTCTTTGTAAGACACTGCATAGGACATGATCCTTCAAACAGTTATCTTCCCTGTTTCAAGTCTCGGGGGCTACTGACATATATAACCTTCAATTCTACCTACCTGTATGTCTTTCACATACTGCTCCGTGGCTCTGGCTAGACCATTTTGAGCAGCACGGAGATACGCATCTTCTGTATTAAAGGCGTCTAACGCCTCTGGGAAAAACACGTGTCACGAAGAATAGTCCGGCGACGCCTGTGGTTCAGGGCGCTCTCCACCTCTGAATTGGTGGCGGATAGCCCGTCGGCGCCCTCTGTCGGAGGAGCGCCCGAGGCGCGTCCCGTGTCTGCCTCCGCTTCCGGACCCGGCCTCGAACCTTGGCCGGTGGACATAGTCCGGCGGGCTCTCTTCTTTCTAAGAAAATCATGAGCATTAGCAAGACTCAAGGGCATAAACCCTAGGCGTTAAATTCGCACGCCATACCGTTGCGCCGGAATCTCGATCTGGTCCGCACTTCTTTTTGGCCCGCCTGGCTTCAGCGGCCCTTGTTGGCTGCCCACCGTGGGCTCGGGCTTCCGCCTCAAGGATTTACCCTGCGAAACGCTGTTAGTACACGACATGCAAGATAAAGCATGAGAATACTGGGACTTCGGTCTTAGTTACCTTGGAGGCTGGAAGTAATCCGGGATAGTCGGCCGTGATGGCCACTAAGGAATTATCCTTGCTCAATTGATGAAATACTCCATCAATCAACTCCACGCATAAGTCCGGATCTTCTTGGGAGTCCGGATCAAGGGGCCGTTCCGGGTCCTCGGGTTGTGGAGCAGGGCTGTTTATTTCCTTCACAGCCTGGCGCAACTCCTGCGTTTCAACATTACTAGTCTAAGTACTCAACTACGGGAATTTCAAAAACGGATAGGCAAGTGAAAGTGTCTGCTCACCCAACTAGGAGGATTGTACATGGAGAATCCGCCCGGGTTGACACGGAGGAATTCTTCCTCTTCCCCCTTGTACAAAGCGGATAAGATTCTCGTTAAAGTGGCGGCCGAATCTGGCCCCTTGCGACCGCATCGAGTAGCGTCATCCTCCCCGTTGAATTGCCACATGGGGTGGCCTCTGTATTGAAGCGGCTGCACCCCTCGCGTAATGCATATAGCCATGACCTTAATCATGGTCAGTTCGGAATGAGCCAACAACCTTATCCGACTCATCAGGTACAGGACGTCCCTGTCAGCTTCCCTCTGAGGGTTCCGTGGGCGCCAACTCAGGCGCTTCTTCAATGGGGCATTATTGAACTCGGGGAGGCCGATCCGTACAGGGTCCGGCAGGGGGACGTCATCTATATAGAACCACTCCGAGGGCCAGTCTTCGGACGCCCTCTTTGGGGTGCCGGATAGATATCCGGTCCCGGCGATGCGCCATAGTTCGGCTCCGCCCACCTGATAAATAGACCCCTCCTGAGAACGGGGCACAAGGCAAAACAACCTCTTCCACAGTGCGAAATGGGCCTCAACACCCAAGAACAGCTCGCAGAGGGCCACGAAGCCCGCGATGTGCAAAATAGAGGCAGGCGTGAGGTTATGTAACTAGAGGCCGTAGAACTCCAGCAACCCTCGGAGAAACGGATGAATTGGAAACCCTAGTACTCTCATCAAATAAGGGACTAAGCATACCCGCTCTCCTTGAGAGGGATTGGGAACGCCCTCCGCCTGCTCTCCGCCGCTATAAGCAGCAATCCCGGCTCGAACTGGGACCATATATGCTGGGGGGAGGAGCCCCTTGGACTGAAGCACTACTAACTCTCTATGCGGGACGGAACACCGCCCCCAATCTTCGGGCCGAGGGCTGGAGGGGCGAGAGGAGGAGCGGCACCGACTGGCCATGGTGGAATGGATCTCTGTCAGAGGCGCTCTGATGAAGACTCACGGAGGGAAGATGGTGTGAATTGGATCTAAATCCCCGTCTCTTTTATGGGTGGCTCATTAACGCAATCAGGGGGTAAGTGAAAAGAAAATCCCCTGGCTTTTCGCATTCGTTTGACGCGTGGAAGATGGTCATTATGGGGCACAGAAGCCGAGGAGGATAACACACACTAGAAGCCGGAAACTATTCGACGGATACAGGGAATTTGAAGGAGAACCCGCCTTGCAATGCCGAAGACAACTTGCGCGCCAGACTCATCGTCATTGAAGCCTGGTTCGGGGGCTACTGAGGGAGTCCTGGATTAGGGGGTGTCCGGATGGCCGGACTAAGACCTTTGGCCGGTCTCCCGGACTATGAAGATACAAGATTGAAGACTCCATCCCGTGTCCGGATGGGACTTTCCTTGGCGTGGAAGGCAAGCTTGGCGATACGATATGAAGATCTCCTCCCGTTGTAACCGACTCTGTGTAACCCTAGCCCTCTCCAGTGTCTATATAAACCGGAGAGTTTTAGTCCGTAGGACGAACAACAATCATACCATAGGCTAGCTTCTAGGCTTTAGCCATTCCGATCTCGTGGTAGATCTACTCTTGTACTACCCATATCATCAATATTAATCAAGCAGGAGTAGGGTTTTACCTCCATCGAGAGGGCCCGAACCTGGGTAAAAACATCGTGTCCCTTGTCTCCTGTTACCATCCGCCTAGACGCACAGTTCGTGACCCCCTACCCGAGATCCGCCGGTTTTGACACCGACAGTGAGACACATAATAAGAAAGATGTGACAAGAACAAAAAGTTCAATAACAAGGCTAGAGTCTCACAACCAACTGAGTAGCTTACACAACCACACAACCAAACAACCGGAAAGTAAATAAGAGTATCTCAAGCCAGCTGAAACCAACCAACATCGAGAAACACGAGGCTTGAGATCTCAACATACACAAAGCGCACACCCACAAACACACCACTTCTCCCCCTTTGTCATCAAGACAACAAAAAGGAGACAAATGGCGACACTCAGACCCGCTAGACAAGAGGAGGAGTGCTCGAGGAATCATCATCATCATCAAAACGCCACCCAGCCACCGGGAAAGATCGAGCAGTGGCCTCACTGTCGTTGTCCCCTGACCCTGGACCGACCTCCTCACCGGCTGCGGCCCTAGCAGCCTTTTTCTCATGCCGCATAAGCTTCTCCTTGTTGTTTTCCTTAATCTAACGGCGCTGGATAGACTGGCACATCTTTAACATGTTGCTCAAGGTCTTGAACAGAGACTTCTTCTCTCCCCTGGCAAAGACGGCCTTCGAACCAACAGACTTGGCCTTACCACGAGGGATCCGTGTAGTAGAGGACATGCCTGGAGTGAAAGTAGCACGGTCCTCAGGCCGAGGGTTGCGCCCCTTCTTGATAGGCACATAAGGAGCAGGAGCAGCTGGGGTCCAGTTAGAATTGCGCTTGGGAACAAAGGTCTTGAATGAGGCAATGTACTTGGCAGGACAGACGGTCTCAATCAAAGCTTGTATGAGTGGAGCATAGATCAAGGACTTGTTCTCTTGCACACACTGACAGAGCTCATAGAACATGAAATCCAGAACATCCACTTTCTTCTTGTGATGAAGATACACAAAGATATCTAGCATGGAACTTCGAATGTTATGAGAATCGCCTGCCTTTGTAGTGAGGGTATACCTCAGGATATGGCGCATGGTGTCATAGTGGGGCTAGAGATCTTTGATGGACCCAGTGACAAACGACTTCTCTTGCTTGTATGCAAAAGAAATCTCATCCTTAGTGCGCTGCCCACTCTCTCGAACCTTGCCAAACCCATCAGTTACAACCTCGTCATCAATGAATGGGTAGGGAATGATCTCAGAGAACTTATCCATAGGAGCAGAGCACCGATGTGTTCTGGAGATCCACGTGATGAGGGTGCGGGCAGAGTCATTGGAGAAATACAAAGTGGCAAAGAACTGCATCACCAGTTCTTCATTATAGGGATGGTTGAACGAGACAAACGGAATGAGACCCAATCTTCCAAGAGCGGAGTACACACCAGGATACAAATGATCATTGTCGCGCAAACTCTCAGTGTTGACTTGCTTGTGAGGAGCAAACTTCTTTGACTTGGTCATGAGAAGCTCATGATAGACCCTTTGCCGAAACTCGTTCATGAAGCGGGGATCCACTCCCATACCAGTGGCAGTCGAATAAGGAGGACTCTGTCTCTCAGCCCAAATCTCTAACTTGGTCCACTTGGCAAGAGGCATATTCCGAAGGTCACGCCCGCCCAAAATGGCTTGCTCAGGACTAGATACTTCTTCCTCCTCTTCATCCTCATCAACACGATCATCATCTTCTTCTATCTCTTCATCATCATTGGGATTGTCATAGTGAGCATAGTCTTGCGAGTCATATTCTTCCTCAAAATCATCGGAGGCCTCAACAACGGGCCGCTTTGAGGCTACACGACGAACACGGCCCTAACCAGACCCAGACCCCTGACCCATGCCTTCAGATAGCTGGCGGCAAGCAATGGTGAATTCCTTGGATCCTCCTTTTGCGCGCTTGCGATGAAGCTCAGCCCTCTTGTCAGCGGAATCTGAAACACACGCGAACACCCAACAACACAAAGCATGAAACACAAATGAGTACAAGTGCAAGGTGGATTGGCAAGGAGATAGATAGAAAATCAGGTAAAAGTTTCTGGATAGCCCGTGCGCACGGGGTTCAGACCCCATGGGCACGGGTCCCGTGCGCACGGTACAAGACCGTGGACACAGGGCCCTGTGCGCATAGGGGCCAAACACCTAATGGACATGGGGGTCTCCCAGCGGCAGCCACTTCCAGATTGAAATCCGGGAGTGGGTGCAGCAGGGAGACCAGAGAATCTATGCACCTGATTACTACCTAGAGACAAGGTGTGGCCAAACTAATCTAAGGAGCAAGGAAACCCTAGAGCTAGAGAACTTGATAGGCAGCCATGGAGAGAGAGAAAGCGACAGGACCAACTGGAGGAGGACCCCATCTTGATGAATATCCACGGAGCAAGACACCCGACGAAGCCTGGAGGAGCTCAGGAGAACGGAGGCGCGGCGGCGGCGCAGGAGGCCTCCTGGGGAGTGGAGAAGGAAAAACGGGTGGGAATGAGCCCTAACCCCCCACCCCGCCTCTTCAGAGCCAGAAACCGCAGACCCCGTGCGCACGGGCTAAGTGAGACCCGTGCGCACGGGGGTCCTGTGCGCACGGTACAAAGCCCGTGGGCATAGGGTCCCCATGCGCACGATACACGCCCGTGGGCACGCGGTATTCAGGAATATTTGACATGAGGGACTTTGTGAGGCAAGGGCTGAGTGTAGACTCTTACCCCTTCTTCACAAGGCACTCAGTCTATATTTCTGAATATGCTGCAAGATATGTCCTATCACTATGAGAAGGGTGTATGTGGAGCACTTGTACTAGAAGAGAAACGGGAAAACACCAAAAAAAACTAGAGAGAAAAGACAAGAAAAACAACACACCACACACATGAAGCAAATTAAACGGACACAACCCTCAAGAGAGGACGGTGGCTGAAGCCACCATGTTTGAGTTTATTTGGTATGGCACTGCGAAGATATGAACCTTGGGCCCAAGACCAATGCTCATCTTTGAAGCACAAGTACCATCTAAAATGGCTAATGTGAAAGATTGTGTTTGATTTATGCACTTCTAGGATAGATAACTCATGAGTTGAGCTAGCTCTCCCAAGACATGTGCCTACATCTAAGCAATATAATACATGAGTATGTGTGTGTGAGCAAGGATTTCATCCCAAGTTACTAATATCCACGATATTTAGCTCATGCCTTAACTCACGGAATCTTGCTTCTTCAAGAGGCTTGGTGAAGATGTCTGCTAGTTGATTCTCGGTGTTGACACGGATTAACTCAATGTTTCCCTTTGCCACATGATCTCTAATGAAATGATGGCGAATCTCAATATGCTTGGTCTTGCTATGTTGAACAGGATTCTCGGCGATCTTGATTGCACTTTCATTGTCACACCAAAGAGCCACTTTGTCACATTTGACACCATAATCCATCAAAGTTTGCCTCATCCATAATAATTGAGCACAACAACTTCCAGCGGCAATGTACTCGGCTTCGGCCGTGGAAAGAGATATACAATTTTGCTTCTTTGAAGACCAACTTACCAATGATCTCCCTAAGAATTGACATGAACCAGAAGTGGACTTGTGGTCAACCTTGTCTCCGGCCCAATCTGAATCCGAGTAATCCATTAACTCAAATGATGATCCTTTGGGATACCAAAGGCCCAAGTTTGGGGTATGAACCAAATATCAAAGGATTCTTTTCACTGCCGAATAGTGGCTCTCCTTAGGAGCGGACTGAAATCTTGCACACATACACACACTCAACATAATATCTGGCCTAGATGCACAAAGGTAAAGCAAGGAACCGATCATAGAGCGATATACCTTCTGATCCACTTCTTTACCATTGGGATCAAGATGAAGTTGACCATTTGTGGGCATGGTGTCTTCGTTGTCTTGACATCTTGCATCCTGAACCTCTTGAGCATGTCTTGAATATAACGAGATTGATTGATGAATGTTACTCCTCTTAATTGCTTCACTTGAAAACCGAGGAAGAACTTCAACTCTCCCATCATGCTCATAGCAAATTCCTTAGTCATAAGATTCTCAAACTCAACGTTAATAGCATGGTTAGTGGACCCAAAGATAATATCATCAACATATATTTGGCAGACAAACAACTCTCCTTTTACCCTCTTCGTGAAGAGAGTGGAATCTATTATCCCAATCTGGAACCCCTTCTCGCTTAGGAATGCCGTAAGGTGATCATACCAAGCACGAGGTGCTTGTTTGAGTCCATAGAGTGCCTTATGGAGTTCATAAACATGAGAAGGGTGATCGGGGTCTTCGAAACCGGTAGGTTGCTTGACATACACTAACTCCTTAAGAGGACCATTAAGAAATGCGCTCTTCACATCCATTTGATAAAGTTTAAAGTCATGATGATAGGCATAAGCAAGCAAGATGCGAATGGATTTGAGATGGGCAACAGGGGCAAAAGTTTCACCAAAGTCCAAACCTTCAACTTGGGTGAAACCTTGTGCCACTAACCTTGCCTTGTTCCTTATTACTTTACCATGTTCATCTTGTTTGTTCTTGAAAATCCACTTTGTTCCAATGACATTATGATATTCCTTGGGTCTTTCCACGAGGGTCCACACTTTGTTGCGGGTGAAGTTGTTGAGTTCTTCATGCATGGCATCTATCCAATCCGGATCGTCAAGTGCATCTTCCACCTTAAGGGGCTCAACACAAGAGACAAACGAGTGATGTTCACAAAAGTTTGCCAAACGTCTACGATTAGTTAACCCCTTTTTGATGCTTCCATAGATGTTCTCGGTGAGATGGCTGTTTTAGCTTGGCGGCCACTTTTTGCTCTTTGAGGTCAAGCTCTTCTTCACTTGGTTTTGGACTTGATGAGGAAGCTTGCCCTTGGGATTGTTTTAGCCTTGGAGACACCCTTCTCTTGACAACCACAGGTTCTTGCTCATTAGGAAGTGATGAAGATGAAGACACTTGTGGTTGGGGTTGATCTTGATCTTGATCATGACTTTGAGCTTGATCTTGAGCCTCAATACTTGGTTCTTCATCATTTGGAAGAGCTTGCTCTTGATCTTGCTCAGGAAAATGAGGGGCTTGATCTTGTTCTTGGATAGGTTCATGATCTCCCGAAGCATCTTGTACAAGAGGTGTCGATGATGACTTCCCTTGTGGAGACACCACAAGAGGGGCTCTTACTCCTTCTTCTGCTTGGACATGGGGTATTTCTTGTGGAAGAATGTGGCCTATCCCCATTGTCCTTATAGCTTATGAAGGAGCCTCATCGCCTACAACACTAGGAACAATTTGCTCCACACGGGAGCCATTATCTTCATCAAACTCCACATTTACCGTTTCCTCAATGCACCCGGTGGATTTATTGAGAACTCGGTAAGCATGAGAATTTGATGCATATCCAACAAATATGCCCTCATAAGTTCTAGACTCAAATTTAGCTAACCGGGATTTCTTGTTTAAAATGAAACACTTACAACCGAATACCCGAAAGTATTTGATGTTAGGCTTTCTACCGATTAGGAGCTCATACGGGGTCTTGTTCTTGAGCTTGCGAAGATAAAGCCAGGTTTGAAGCATTGCATGTGGTGTTGATGGCTTCGGCCCAAAGCTTGTATGGAGACTTGTACTCATCAAGCATGGTCCTCGCCATCTCAATAAGAGTCCGATTCTTCCTCTCCGCAACACCATTTTGTTGGGGAGTATATGGTGCGACATATTGGTGCTTTATCCCCTCTTCACTCAAGAATTCATCCATTGTATAGTTCTTGAACTCGGTGCCATTGTCACTTTGAATTGCCTTGATCTCACAGTTATGTTGACGTTGAGCTTCTTTGGCAAAGTTGGTGAAGGTTTCTTGAGTTTCATATTTATTCTTGATAAAGAACACCCAAGTATATCTTGTGAAGTCATCAACAATGATAAGGCAATACCTCCTCCCTCCCAGACTATCATATGTTGGAGGCCCAAACAGATCCAAATGAATAAGCTCAAGGGGCCTCAATGTGGTGATGACAGTCTTCACTTTATGAGCTTTTTCATGAAGCTTTCCGGCAATGCAAGCACTACAAGGACGATCTTTGGCAAAAGACACATTGGTTAGTCCAAGGATGTCCTCCCCCTTTAAGAGAGCTTGTAAATTTCTCATACCCACGTGGGCTAGCCTACGGTGCCATAGCCACCCCACGTCAGCCTTGGCCATTAGGCATGTTGCAAGGTGAGTGTTCTCTTTTGAGAAATCAACCAAGTAAAGGTTGTCTTCAACATGCCCAACAAAGACCACTTTGATATTGATTCTCTTAAGGACGGTCACATGGAATTCACCAAAATGTGAATCATATCCGGCACGAGCCAATTGAATAGTTGAAAGTAAACTGTAGGGATTGGACAAGCATGACATTTGAAAGTGACGAATCATTAGAGATTACCAGCTTGCCCAAACCCAATACCTTGCCCTTGCTATTCTCACCAAAAGAGATGTTCGAAGAGGCCTTGAGTGAATCAACAAACTCCACAAGCATCTCCCTTTCTCCGGTCATATGATTGGTGCATCCACTATCGATCACCCATTGAGTTCCACCGGAGACATAGTCCTACAAGAATCAAGCTTTGGTTATAGGTACCCATTTTGCAATGGGTCCTGGTGAGTTAGCAACAAGGGTCTTGGGGACCCAAATGGTCCAAGCATAATCATCATAGTTAGTCCCAACACATTTTGCAAAGGTATAGCCATCATCTCCTCTCATGAGGACATAAGATGGATTGTTCTTGCCGGGAAAATTCTTGGGAATGGCCTTGTCCCTAGTGACCTTGCCACTCCCAACACCCTCCTTTTCCTTCTCCTTATCCTTGTGCCCTTTTTGCACAAACACTACCTTCTGGGGAAGGGAAGAAGTCAAACCAATCTTCTTCTTGTTGTTCTTCTTCTTTTTCTTACCATTCTTAGATGCGGGATCAAACCCAACTCCCTCCTTGGCAACACACTCCTTTTGGTTGCTCAAGAGGTCGTTTAGGTTTTTCTCCCCTTGGATGCATGATACAAGCCCTTTCTCAATTTGGGCCTTCAACTTCTTATTCTCCTCTTGAAGGGAGGCGCAAGCATGAACAAAGTTAGCCGTACAAGCATCATCATTTAAATCTATATGAGATACGGAAGTGAGAGCCTTAATGGTTGTAGCTTTTAGTTGAGCATAAGACTCGGTGAGGGCAATGAGGTCACCTTTGACAACCTTGGAACTAGTCACAAGGAACTCATTCTCCTCAAAAAGTCTCGTGTGATCAACTAGAAGCTTTTCAACTCTAACGTTAAGAGCATCTTTGTTCTCAAGAGCAAGTTGCAAAGCATCGTTGGTTTTAACAAAGTCAATTTGACGAGCCGATAAGGCTTCTGAAGGAAATATGCCCTATAGGCAATAATAAAGTTATTATTTATTTCTTTATTTCATGATAAATCTTTATTATTCATGCTAGAATTGTATTAACCGGAAACTTAGTACAAGTGTGAATACATAGAAAAACATAATGTCACTAGTATGCCTCTACTTGACTAGCTCGTTAAATCAAAGATGGTTAAGTTTCCTAGCCATAGACATGAGTTGTTATTTGATTAACGGGATCATATCATTGGAGAATGATGTGATTGACTTGACCCATTCCGTTACCTTAGCACTTGATCATTTAGTATGTTGCTATTGTTTTCTTCATGACTTATACATGTTCCTATGACTATGAGATTATGTAACTCCCGTTTACGGGAGGAACACTTTGTGTGGAACCAAACGTCACAACGTAACTGGGTGATTATAAAGGTGCTCTATAGGTGTCTCCGAAGGTACTTGTTGAGTTGACGTATTTCGAGATTAGGATTTGTCACTCCGATTGTCGGAGAGGTATCTCTGGGCCCTCTATGTAATGCACATCACTATAAGCCTTGCAAGCAATGTGACTAATGAGTTAGTTGCGAGATGATGTATTACATAACGAGTAGAGAGACTTTGCCGGCAACGAGATTGAACTAGATATTGAGATACCGACGATCGAATCTTGGGCAAGTAACATACCGATGACAAAGGGAACGAACGTATGTTGTTATGCGGTTTGACCGATAAAGATCTTCGTAAAATATGTGGGAGCCAATATGAGCATCCAGGTTCCGCTATTGGTTATTGACCGGAGACGTGTCTCGGTCATGTCTACATAGTTCTCGAACCCGTAGGGTCCGCACGCTTAAAGTTAGAAGACGGTTATATTATGAGTTTATGTGTTTTGATGTACCCAAGGTATTTCAGAGTCCCGAATGAGATCGGGGACATGACGAGGAGTCTCGAAATAGTCGAGATGTAAAGATCGATATATTGGACGACTATATTCAGACTTTGGAAAGGTTCCGAGTGATTCGGGTATTTTTCGGAGTACCAGAGAGTTACGAGAATTCGCCGGGGAGTATATGGGCCTTATTGGGCCATACGGGAATAGAGGAGAGAGGCCAAAAGGAAGGAGGCGTGCGCCCCCCTCTGGTCCAAATTGGACAAGGGGTGCAGCCCCCTTTTCCTTCTTCCTCTCCCCCTCTTTCCTTCTCTCCTACTCCAACAAGGGAAGGAGGAGTCCTACTCCCGGTGGAAGTAGGACTCCCCCCTTAGCGCGCCCTCCTCCTAGGCCGGCCACCTCCCCCCTTGCTCCTTTATATACGAGGGCAGGGGGCACCCTATAGACACAACAATTGATCCCTTGGATCTCTTAGCCGTGTGCGGTGCCCCCCTCCATCATATTTCACCTCGATAATATCGTAGAGGTGCTTAGGCGAAGCCCTGTGTCGGTAGAACATCATCATCGTCACCATCACGTCGTGCTGACAGAACACTCCCTCAAAGCTCGGCTGGATCAGAGTTCAAGGGACGTCATCAAGCTGAACGTGTGCTGAACTCGAAGGTGCAGTGTGTTCGGTACTTGATCGGTCGGATCGTGAAGACGTACGACTACATCAACCGCGTTGTGCTAGCGCTTCCTCTTTCGGTCTACAAGGGTATGTGGACTACACTCTCCCCTCTTGTTGCTATGCATCACCATGATCTTGCGTGTGCGTAGGATTTTTTTTTGAAATTACTACGTTCCCCAACAGTGGCATCCGAGCCAGGTTTATGCGTAGATGTTATATGCACGAGTAGAACACAAGTGAGTTGTGGGCGATACAAGTCATACTGCTTACCAGCATGTCATACTTTGGTTCGGCGGTATTGTTGGATGAAGCGGCCCGGACCAACATTACGCGTACGCTTACGCGAGACTTGTTCTACCGACATACTTTGCACACAGGTGGCTGGCGGGTGTCAGTTTCTCCAACTTTAGTTGAACCGAATGTGGCTACGCCCGGTCCTTGAGAAGGTTAAAACAACACTAACTTGACGAACTATCATTGTGGTCTTGATGCGTAGGTAAGAACGGTTCTTGCTCAGCCCGTAGCAGCCACGTAAAACTTGCAACAACAAAGTAGAGGACGTCCAACTTGTTTTTGCAGGGCATGTTGTGATGTGATATGGTCAAGACATGATGCTATATTTTATTGTATGAGATGATCATGTTTTGTAACCGAGTTATCGGCAACTGGCAGGAGCCATATGATTGTCGCTTTATTGTATGCAATGCAATCGCCCTGTAATTGCTTTACTTTATCACTAAGTGGTAGCGATAGTCGTAGAAGCAATAGGTGGCGAAATGACAACGATGCTACGATGGAGATCAAGGTGGCGCGCTGGTGACAATGGTGATCATGACGGTGCTTCGGAGATGAAGATCACAAGCACAAGATGATGATGGCCATATCATATCACTTATATTGATTGCATGTGATGTTTATCCTTTATGCATCTTATTTTGCTTTGTTTGACGGTAGCATTATAAGATGATCTCTCACTAAATTTCATGGTATAAGTGTTCGTCCTAAGTATGCACCGTTGCGAAAGTTCTTCGTGCTGAGACACCACGTGATGATCGGGTGTGATAGGCTCTACGTTCAAATACAATGGGTGCAAAACAGTTGCACACGCGGAATGCTCAGGTTAAACTTGACGAGCCTAGCATATACAGATATGGCCTTAGAACACTGAGACCGAAAGGTCGAGCGTGAATCATATAGTAGATATGATCAACATACACTAGTAGAAAAATACCCATTAGTCCCGGTTTGTAAGGGCCTTTAGTCCCGGTTCATGAACCGGGACTAATGGGTCATTACTAATACCTCAACCCATTAGTCCCGATTCAAACCCGAACCGGGACAGATGTGCCTCCACGTGGCCGGTCCGCCGAGCCCAGTCAGGGGGGGCTTTGGTCTCGGTTGGTGGCTCCAACCGGGACCAAAAGTTCATGTTTTTTTACAAATGTGGCTGCTTTAGGGGTTTTGGGGGTTATTTTTAGGTTGTTATTAGCTAGCTAATAGAGAGAAGTGTCCTCTCTTATATCTTCGTCCTTGGTTTATCAACGCTGCTGCTATGTTCATTTCACCCGCTGATATAACATGCTCATGCATGCGCATCATACATCATCATATATAATAACAAGTCCTATGCATCATCATACAACTTCTACTCGTTATTACTAATAAGTCATACGATCATCATCCTCATAGTCATCAAACCCAACCCTACATAATTGTTCTTAGCACATGATCATCAGTATCAGGTAGGACCTAAACACCCTTAAGGTAAAATAGCATAAAACAATATAGACCCTGACTCTCCATTATGAAGAATGGCGATCATCCTGTCTCCAATTTTTGCCCTTCGCTGAATGTTGCTTCCAAGAAGCTCCTTACGACTGTCCATACATTTTTTCCATTCTTTGATTGTCATGTCTCCACTTCTTTTAGAAACCCGGTATGGACAGTTGAGATTCGTAGGACGACCTGGTTGTATGTTCAAAACATGAAGGCTACCATGCGTATACATCAGATGAGGCACACAATCATTCGGGATTATCTGTTGAAAAACATAGTAATAACTTCGTAGTTAGCAATGATGTACTAGTTTCAGAAGTGTGCAAAAAGATCACGGATGTCGTAATAGTAAAAAAATCTTACCAGGGTATCTTCATGGTAGTTACCGTAGTTCAACACGTGCACTAGTGGCACGTATTGACCATAATGTTGAGGAGTTTGATTGTAGATATTGTAATTCTCAAGATCAGTACAAAATGCGACCAGATGATTTTTCTCCTGATAAGTTAATTCGGAGCCTTCGGTGTAGTAGGTTCTGTCTACCATCTTCCGCACATTCTTTGAAGAATGAAAATAAGCTGTCAATGGAGATAAGTTGTCAACTATTTTGAAATAAACAATATAAATTACTTAATAACTATGTTAAGCTCACATGGGGGAAGAATTGGAGGTGTATCCACAAGGACCCAAATCGAAGGTCTCTCTTGCTCGATTGTAGGATCACCAAGATCCATGGTGACAAGCATACCCTCATCAAGACCATACATCTTGCAAAGTGCTTCCCAATTTTTGCAACCAAAATGGGTTACATTCTGAGCATTGTACAGCTTTACTTGAAAATCCACACCATGATGGGTACTTAGGATAATTTTTTTGGTTTCGAAACTTTCATGGTCTTCAAAACCCATCCTCTCCAAGACATAGCGTCTTGCAAAGCATGGGATAAGCTAGTCGAATTGGAAAAGATGAAAAATATTGTCATGATTAAAATAGTTGAAGTCATGAGTAATTACGAAAAAAAACTATTGTCATTGGTTGCGTACCGTATGAACATCGAAGGTCTCCTCGAGCTTAATGCTGAAGCGACGATCTTCGTCCACCTCAATGAACCTGTCGTAGATACCTCGGTCGTCGTGGCACCAGTCGCACTCCCCCGGGCGGTTTTTGTCGTCCAAGGACGACATTTCCGGCCTATGTTCATAATTCAAATATTAAACTAGATTATTAATCACGGGTTGACTATCGGTGATGTATGTAGCTCCTCCTTTCATTCCCGAGTGCATTATTACATTAAATTGTCTAGCACACGGGAATGAAGGAGAACTTATCCAATATGAGCATTCAATAAGCAAAACCAAATCATAAAATAAGCAAAACCAAATCATAAAATAAAGTAGTATTCAAATTAGCATGCATTCAATAATTATAAGCAAAAGTACATCATCTCTTGGTGTCCGTACATCGTTGAATATTATCACTAATATAGCATCACTAATACAACTAGAACCATAGCGCCCGACGGGTATCGACGCGGGCGGTGGACACCCAAAGATAAGGAACCATCACAGGATCATAGCTCCAGTGAGATCCCTAAAGAACCTGCCAGGTATTGTCGAACCTGCCCTCCAATGCAACCATGTAGCGACGGATGTGCTCGTCCTCCTCGCTGACACAGTGACGTACCACCTCCGCGGTGTCCGGAAGCCTCGGCACCGTCACTGGCCCAGGCGACCGCCACCAAACAAGGATCTGGTCAACAATGGGCTGCCTCCTCACCAACCTACGTCCCCCGGAAGGTAACACCTCCCAATACCAGCCCGGCGGAGCCCAGTCCCGAACATGGCCCTGATCAAGCAAGCCTCCACCGCCGAGTCGACGACGATGAGGATGCGGGATAGGCATCACCGACGTCAATGCGGGAACTACTTCTATATATAGTTAAAAAAAAGTAGTATTTTTCTAACTAATTATATTAAACACTTTCTCTTCTTATTTTTTTCATTTTTCTAAATACGCACTATGAACAAATAAATCATTAAAATTCTATAAACAAAATTACAACAGAAAAAAATCATAAAGATTCTATGAACAGAAAAAAATCATAAAAATTTGACATATTCGATCTTTGCATATATATGATAAAAAATCTATGAACTACACATC
>NC_057801.1:762490491-762491091 GCF_018294505.1 Triticum aestivum
AACCGGTACCAAAGAGGGGCATTGGTACCGGTTGGCGCCACCAACCGGTACCAATGGACCCGTCTAATTTTTTATTTTCTGCAACTGTTTTTTAGTGAATTCTTTCTGCAGCTGTTTTTTTAGTACCACCTCGCCAAGCGAGAGGCACTCGCAGCTGTTTATAAGCCCTGAGTGCAGAGACGATGAAGAAGAGGCTCAATGCTCACCTGCACGTTGGTTAGCTTCAAGCCTTGAGGAATAGGGTAGACTGCACAGAGCTATGTGCAGTGCAGTTGACACTATTCCGAAAGGCTTGAAGCAAATTAACGAGCATTGCGCCTCTTTTTTATTTTTAATGACTTATTTTTAATAGTTGTGATTAACTTAACTAAAAAATGAGCATAGATGCTTATTTTTAATGACTTATTACAACTCAGAAATAAAAAGAAAAAATAAATATAGCAGAAAAGAAAAAACCTATATAAAAAACTACTCAGAAATAAATAGAAGCAAAAATAGTTGTGATTAACTTTACTTAAAAAATGAGCATACATGCTTATTTTTAATGACTTATTACAATTCATAAATAAATAGGAGAAAAAATAGTTGTGATTAACTTAA
>NC_057801.1:763201088-763203538 GCF_018294505.1 Triticum aestivum
ATCCAATCGGGGGCGCGGAGGAGGGGAAAGGGGAGGCTTGTGGAGGGAGGCGAGGCGACAGCAGCAGGGCGGCGCCGGCGACGGGCGCCGTCGTCGAGGTCGCGAGCGGGGCGGGATCGGGGCGATCCCGATTCAGATCGAGGAGGAGCGGGCGACGTGGGGATCGAGCGAGTGGGGGTGTGGGGATTTAGGGTTTCGGTCGACGGGGGGTTATGGGGAGTGGGGTGGGCCGGCCTGGGCCAGTGGGCTGGTCCAGTTGGGCCACGGCCCAGGGAGGGGGTCTTCCATTTTTTTTTCTGTTAGCTTTAGGTTTTAGTTCTTTTTTTCCCTTTTGTATTTTTTTCTGTTTTTGTGTTTTCTTTTATTTCTCATTTTAGTAAAATACTACAGTGGCACCTAAAGAGAGTTTGCAAACTAAGCCACAGCCACAAACCACTTAGCACCGAAACAAAATAGTTTTGAAATTGTTTAACATTTTGAAAGCATATAAATAATTATTATTGTTACTTTTTTTATTCATTTTAGAGTGTTTAAACATTTTAAGGGTGTTCTTTCTCCACCATAATTACCTATGCAATATTTGGTTCACTCCGAACATTTTAGTTTTAATATTTAAAAACTTTTATTCTTTGGTTGATTTTGAATTTGAATTTGAATCAGTTTCGAACTAACACGTGATTAGGAACAGTAATCGAGGTGACGTGGCATCATTAGCAGAGGTTCACTGTAGCTTAATTACCCGGGCGTCACAATTCTCCTCCACTACAAGAAATCTCGTCCCGAGATTTAAGCGGTGGAGTAAGGGGCGAAGGTGTTGGTACCGAAAAACCGAACGAGTCTTCTCGGTCTTGGCTGCCCTTTCTAAGAGGTTGATCCACTTCGTTGATGTCTTCATTTCACTGCTTCTAGTCACCATGATCAATTGTCATCCTTTCTTCGGGACCTCCATCATACTTATGAATAGGTATGGGGCAGCTTCTACAACGATAGGATTTTATAAGGGAAAATCTTCTGGGGGTTTCCCAAGTATGAACATATGAGTAGCTCTCATATGGAAACTCGTCTGTTACAAAGGGATTTCATTTTTTTTAACTTATTTGAACTCCCTTATTTTTCTGTGTTCAAAATGCACCATTCAAAGCCACATCATCAATTTACAACCCTTTCTGACTTCATTTGTTATTTTTCATGCATTTACTGATTATTTTGAGCTATAAGACCTAGAAATTGAAAAGCATTTGAAATGAACTCTGAAAAGGTTCCAAGTTGGCATGGTATCATCATTTCACCCACACAGCATGTGCGAGAAAGTAGAGAGGGTTACGGCAAAAACTGGATGCACTTCGTGTGCAAAACGGACAATTTCTTTTGAAGTATCACGGTTTCATATGGAAACTCGTCTATTACAAAGGGATTTCATTTTTTTAACTTATTTGAATTCCCTTGTTTTTCTGTGTTGAAAATGCACCATTCAAAGCCACATCCTCAATTTACAACCGTTTCTGACTTCATTTGTTATTTTTCATGCATTTACTGATTATTTTGAGCTATGAAACCATGAAATTGAAAAGCATTTGAAATGAACTCTGAAAAGGGTCCAAGTTGGCATGGTATCATCATTTCAGCCACATAGCATGTGCGAGAAAGTAGAGAGGGTTACGGCAAAAACTGGATGCACTTCGTGTAAAAACGGACAATCTCTTTCGAAGTATCAGGGTTTCATATGGAAACTCGTCTGTTACAAAGGGATTTCATTTTTTAACTTATTTGAACTCCCTTGTTTTTCTGTGTTCAAAATGCACCACTCAAAGCCACATCATCAATTTACAACCCTTTCTGACTTCATTTGTTATTTTTCATGCATTACAGATTATTTCTAGCTATAAGACAATGAAATTGAAAAGCATTTGAAATGAACTCTGAAAAGGTTCCAAGTTGGTATGGTATCATCATTTCACCCACATAGCATGTGCGAGAAAGTAGAGAGGGTTACGGCAAAAACTGGATGCACTTCATGTACAAAACGGACAATCTCTTTCGAAGTATCAGAGTTTCATACGGAAACTCGTCTGTTACACTTATTTGAACTTCATTGCTTTTCTGTGTTCATAATGCACCATTTAAAGCCAAATCATCAATTTACAACCCTTTCTGACTTCATTTGTTATTTTTCATGCATTTACTGATTATTTTGAGCTATAAGACCATGAAATTGAAAAGCATTTGAAATGAACTCTGAAAAGGTTCCAACTTGGCATGGTATCATCATTTCACCCACATAGCATGTGCGAGAAAGTAGTGAGGGTTACGGCAAAAACTGGATGCACTTCATGTACAAAACGGACAATCTCTTTCGAAGTATCAGGGTTTCATACGGAAACTCGTCTGTTACAAAGGGATTTCATTTTTTTAACTTATTTGAACTCCCTTGTTTTTCTGTGTTCAAAATG
>NC_057801.1:763203548-763204097 GCF_018294505.1 Triticum aestivum
TGCGAGAAAGTAGAGAGGGTTACGGCAAAAACTCGATGCACTTCGTGTACAAAACGGACAATTTCTTTCGAAGTATCAGGGTTTCATATGGAAACTCGTCTGTTACAAAGGGATTTCATTTTTTTAACTTATTTCAATTCCCTTGTTTTCTGTGTTGAAAATGCACCATTCAAAGCCACATCCTCAATTTACAACCCTTTCTGACTTCATTTGTTATTTTTCATGCATTTACTGATTATTTTGAGCTATAAAACCATGAAATTGAAAAGCATTTGAAATGAACTCTGAAAAGGGTCCAAGTTGGCATGGTATCATCATTTCAGCCACATAGCATGTGCAGAAAGTAGAGAGGGTTACGGCAAAAACTGGATGCACTTCGTGTACAAAACGGACAATCTCTTTCGAAGTATCAGGGTTTCATATGGAAACTCGTCTTTTACAAAGGGATTTCATTTTTTTGAAATTATTTGAACTCCCTTGTTTTTCTATGTTCAAAATGCACCATTCAAAGACACATCATCAATTTACAACCCTTTCTGACTTCATTTG
>NC_057801.1:763204107-763205503 GCF_018294505.1 Triticum aestivum
CATTGCTTTTCTGTGTTCATAATGCACCATTTAAAGCCAAATCATCAATTTACAACCCTTTCTGACTTCATTTGTTATTTTTCATGCATTTACTGATTATTTTGAGCTATAAGACCATGAAATTGAAAAGCATTTGAAATGAACTCTGAAAAGGTTCCAACTTGGCATGGTATCATCATTTCACCCACATAGCATGTGCGAGAAAGTAGTGAGGGTTACGGCAAAAACTGGATGCACTTCATGTACAAAACGGACAATCTCTTTCGAAGTATCAGGGTTTCATACGGAAACTCGTCTGTTACAAAGGGATTTCATTTTTTTAACTTATTTGAACTCCCTTGTTTTTCTGTGTTCAAAATGCACCAATCAAAGCCACATCATCAATTTACAACCCTTTCTGACTTCATTTGTTATTTTTCATGCATTACAGATTATTTCTAGCTATAAGACAATGAAATTGAAAAGCATTTGAAAGGAACTCTGAAAAGGTTCCAAGTTGGCATGGTATCATCATTTCACCCACATAGCATGTGCGAGAAAGTAGAAAGGGTTACGGCAAAAACTGGATGCACTTCATGTACAAAACGGACAATCTCTTTCGAAGTATCAGAGTTTCATACGGAAACTCGTCTGTTACACTTATTTGAACTCCATTGCTTTTCTGTGTTCATAATGCACCATTTAAAGCCAAATCATCAATTTACAACCCTTTCTGACTTCATTTGTTATTTTTCATGCATTTACTGATTATTTTGAGCTATAAGACCATGAAATTGAAAAGCATTTGAAATGAACTCTGAAAAGGTTCCAACTTGGCATGGTATCATCATTTCACCCACATAGCATGTGCGAGAAAGTAGAGAGGGTTACGGCAAAAACTCGATGCACTTCGTGTACAAAACGGACAATTTCTTTCGAAGTATCAGGGTTTCATATGGAAACTCGTCTGTTACAAAGGGATTTCATTTTTTTAACTTATTTCAATTCCCTTGTTTTCTGTGTTGAAAATGCACCATTCAAAGCCACATCCTCAATTTACAACCCTTTCTGACTTCATTTGTTATTTTTCATGCATTTACTGATTATTTTGAGCTATAAAACCATGAAATTGAAAAGCATTTGAAATGAACTCTGAAAAGGGTCCAAGTTGGCATGGTATCATCATTTCAGCCACATAGCATGTGCAGAAAGTAGAGAGGGTTACGGCAAAAACTGGATGCACTTCGTGTACAAAACGGACAATCTCTTTCGAAGTATCAGGGTTTCATATGGAAACTCGTCTTTTACAAAGGGATTTCATTTTTTTGAAATTATTTGAACTCCCTTGTTTTTCTATGTTCAAAATGCACCATTCAAAGACACATCATCAATTTACAACCCTTTCTGACTTCATTTG
>NC_057801.1:763205723-763206248 GCF_018294505.1 Triticum aestivum
CATAGCATGTGCGAGAAAGTAGAGAGGGTTACGGCAAAAACTGGATGCACTTCGTGTACAAAAGGGACAATCTCTTTCGAAGTATCAGAGTTTCATACGGAAACTCGTTTGTTACACTTATTTGAACTCCATTCTTTTTCTGTGTTCAAAATGCACCATTCAAAGCCAAATCATCAATTTACAACCCTTTCTGACTTCATTTGTTATTTTTCATGCATTTACTGATTATTTTGAGCTATAAGACCATGAAATTGAAAAGCATTTGAAATGAACTCTGAAATGGTTCCAAGTAGGCATGGTATCATCATTTCACCCACATAGCATTTGCGAGAAAGTAGAGAGGGTTACGGCAAAAACTCGATGCACTTCGTGTACAAAACGGACAATTTCTTTCGAAGTATCAGGGTTTCATATGGAAACTCGTCTGTTACAAAGGGATTTCATTTTTTTTAACTTATTTGAATTCCCTTGTTTTCTGTGTTGAAAATGCACCATTCAAAGCCACATCCTCAATTTACAACCCTT
>NC_057801.1:763206301-763207159 GCF_018294505.1 Triticum aestivum
TTTACTGATTATTTTGAGCTATAAAACCATGAAATTGAAAAGCATTTGAAATGAACTTTGAAAAGGGTCCAAGTTGGCATGGTATCATCATTTCAGCCACATAGCATGTGCGAGAAAGTAGAGAGGGTTACGGCAAAAGCTGGATGCACTTCGTGTACAAAACGGACAATCTCTTTCGAAGTATCAGGGTTTCATATGGAAACTTGTCTGTTACAAAGTGATTACATTTTTTTGAACTTATTAGAACTCCCTTATTTTTCTATGTTGAAAATGCACCATTCAAAGCCACATCATCAATTTAAAACCATTTCTGACTTCATTTGTTATTTTTCATGCATTTACTGATTATGTTGAGCTATAAGACCATGAAATTGAAAAGCATTTGAAATCAACTCTGAAAAGGTTCCAAGTTGGCATCGTATCATCATTTCACCAACATAGAATGTGCGAGAAAGTAGAGAGGGTTACGGCAAAAACTGGATGCAATTCGTGTACAAAATGGACAATCTCTTTCGAAGTATCAGAGTTTCATAGGGAAACTCGTCTGTTACACTTATTTGAACTCCATTGTTTTTCTGTGTTCATAATGCACCATTTAAAGCCAAATCATCTATTTACAACCCTTTCAAACTTCATTTATTATTTTTCATGCATTTACTGATTATTTTGAGCTATAAAACCATGAAATTGAAAAGCATTTGAAATGAACTCTGAAAAGGGTCCAAGTTGGCATGGTATTATCATTTCAGCCACATAGCATGTGCGAGAAAGTAGAGAGGGTTACGGAAAAAACTGGATGCACTTCGTGTACAAAACGGACAATCTCTTTCGAAGTATCAGAGTTTCATACAGAAACTC
>NC_057801.1:763207483-763208296 GCF_018294505.1 Triticum aestivum
GTACAAAACGGACAATCTCTTTCGAAGTATCAGGGTTTCATATGGAAACTCGTCTTTTACAAAGGGATTTCATTTTTTGAACTTATTTGAACTCCCTTGTTTTTCTGTGTTCAAAATGCACCATTCAAAGCCACATCATCAATTTACAACCCTTTCTGACTTCATTTTTTATTTTTCATGCATTTACTGATTATTTTGAGCTATAGGACCATGAAATTGAAAAGCATTTGAAATGAACTCTGAAAAGGTTCCAAGTTGGCATGGTATCATCATTTCACCCACATAGCATGTGCGAGAAAGTAGAGAGGGTTACGGCAAAAACTGGATGCACTTCGTGTGCAAAACGGACAATTTCTTTCGAAGTATCAGGGTTTCATATGGAAACTCCTCTATTACAAAGGGATTTCATTTTTTTAACTTATTTGAATTCCCTTATTTTTCTGTGTTGAAAATGCACCATTCAAAGCCACATCCTCAATTTACAACCGTTTCTGACTTCATTTGTTATTTTTCATGCATTTACTGATTATTTTGAGCTATGAAACCATGAAATTGAAAAGCATTTGAAATGAACTCTGAAAAGGGTCCAAGTTGGCATGGTATCATCATTTCAGCCACATAGCATGTGCGAGAAAGTAGAGAGGGTTACGGCAAAAACTCGATGCACTTCGTGTAAAAACGGACAATCTCTTTCGAAGTATCAGGGTTTCATATGGAAACTCGTCTGTTACAAAGGGATTTCATTTTTTAACTTATTTGAACTCCCTTGTTTTTCTGTGTTCAAAATGCACCACTCAAAGCCACATCATCAAT
>NC_057801.1:763208510-763209263 GCF_018294505.1 Triticum aestivum
AGTATCAGAGTTTCATACGGAAACTCGTCTGTTACACTTATTTGAACTCCATTGCTTTTCTGTGTTCATAATGCACCATTTAAAGCCAAATCATCAATTTACAACCCTTTCTGACTTCATTTGTTATTTTTCATGCATTTACTGATTATTTTGAGCTATAAGACCATGAAATTGAAAAGCATTTGAAATAAACTCTGAAAAGGTTCCAACTTGGCATGGTATCATCATTTCACCCACATAGCATGTGCGAGAAAGTAGTGAGGGTTACGGCAAAAACTGGATGCACTTCATGTACAAAACGGACAATCTCTTTCGAAGTATCAGGGTTTCATATGGAAACTCGTCTGTTACAAAGGGATTTCATTTTTTTAACTTATTTGAACTCCCTTGTTTTTCTGTGTTCAAAATGCACCGATCAAAGCCACATCATCAATTTACAACCCTTTCTGACTTCATTTGTTATTTTTCATGCATTACAGATTATTTCTAGCTATGAGACAATGAAATTGAAAAGCATTTGAAAGGAACTCTGAAAAGGTTCCAAGTTGGCATGGTATCATCATTTCACCCACATAGCATGTGCGAGAAAGTAGAGAGGGTTACGGCAAAAACTGGATGCACTTCATGTACAAAACGGACAATCTCTTTCGAAGTATCAGAGTTTCATACGGAAACTCGTCTGTTACACTTATTTGAACTCCATTGCTTTTCTGTGTTCATAATGCACCATTTAAAGCCAAATCATCAATTTAC
>NC_057801.1:763209273-763210104 GCF_018294505.1 Triticum aestivum
ACATAGCATGTGCGAGAAAGTAGAGAGAGTTACGGCAAAAACTGGATGCACTTCGTGTACAAAAGGGACAATCTCTTTCGAAGTATCAGAGTTTCATACGGAAACTCGTTTGTTACACTTACTTGAACTCCATTGTTTTTCTGTGTTCAAAATGCACCATTCAAAGCCAAATCATCAATTTACAACCCTTTCTGACTTCATTTGTTATTTTTCATGCATTTACTGATTATTTTGAGCTATAAGACCATGAAATTGAAAAGCATTTGAAATGAACTCTGAAAAGGTTCCAAGTTGGCATGGTATCATCATTTCACCCACATAGCATGTGCGACAAAGTAGAGAGGGTTACGGCAAAAACTCGATGCACTTCGTGTACAAAACGGACAATTTCTTTCGAAGTATGAGGGTTTCATATGGAAACTCGTCTGTTACAAAGGGATTTCATTTTTTTAACTTATTTCAATTCCCTTATTTTCTGTGTTGAAAATGCACCATTCAAAGCCACATCCTCAATTTACAACCCTTTCTGACTTCATATGTTATTTTTCATGCATTTACTGATTATTTTGAGCTATAAAACCATGAAATTGAAAAGCATTTGAAATGAACTCTGAAAAGGGTCCAAGTTGGCATGGTATTATCATTTCTGCCACATAGCATGTGCGAGAAAGTAGAGAGGGTTACGGCAAAAACTCGATGCACTTCGTGTACAAAACGGACAATCTCTTTCGAAGTATCAAAGTTTCATATGGAAACTCGTTTGTTACACTTATTTGAACTCCATTGTTTTTCTGTGTTCAAAATGCACCATTCAAAGCCAAATCATCAATT
>NC_057801.1:763210114-763210908 GCF_018294505.1 Triticum aestivum
TTTCTTTCGAAGTATGAGGGTTTCATATGGAAACTCGTCTGTTACAAAGGGATTTCATTTTTTTTAACTTATTTCAATTCCCTTATTTTCTGTGTTGAAAATGCACCATTGAAAGCTACATCCTCAATTTACAACCCTTTCTGACTTCATATGTTATTTTTCATGCATTTACTGATTATTTTGAGCTATAAAACCATGAAATTGAAAAGCATTTGAAATGAACTCTGAAAAGGGTCCAAGTTGGCATGGTATCATCATTTCAGCCACATAGCATGTGCGAGAAAGTAGTGAGGGTTACGGCAAAAACTGGATGCACTTCGTGTACAAAACGGACAATCTCTTTCGAAGTATCAGGGTTTCATATGGAAACTCGTCTTTTACAAAGGGATTTCTTTTTTTTTGAACTGATTTGAACTCCCTTGTTTTTCTGGGTTCAAAATGCACTATTCAAAGCCACATCATCAATTTACAACCCTTTCTGGCTTCATTTGTTATTTTTCATGCATTTACTGATTAGTTTGAGCTATAAGACCATGAGATTGAAAAGCATTTGAAATGAACTCTGAAAAGGTTCCAACTTGGCATGGTATCATCATTTCACCCACATAGCATGTGCGAGAAAGTAGAGAGAGTTACGGCAAAAACTGGATGCACTTCGTGTACAAAAGGGACAATCTCTTTCGAAGTATCAGAGTTTCATACGGAAACTCGTTTGTTACACTTACTTGAACTCCATTGTTTTTCTGTGTTCAAAATGCACCATTCAAAGCCAAATCATCAATTTACAACCCTTT
>NC_057801.1:763212522-763215515 GCF_018294505.1 Triticum aestivum
CTGATTATTTTGAGCTATAAGACCATGAAATTGAAAAGCATTTGAAATGAACTCTGAAAAGGTTCCAACTTGGCATGGTATCATCATTTCACCCACATAGCATGTGCGAGAAAGTAGAGAGGGTAACGGCAAAAACTGGATGCACTTCGTGTACAAAACGGACAATCTCTTTCGAAGTATCAGTGTTTCATATGGAAACTCGTCTTTTACAAAGGGATTTTATTTTTTTTAACTTATTTGAACTCCCTTGTTTTTCTGTGTTCAAAATGCACCATTCAAAGCCACATCATCAATTTACAACCCTTTCTGACTTCATTTGTTATTTTTCATGCACTTACTGATTATTTTGAGCTATAAGACCATGAAATTGAAAAGCATTTGAAATGAACTCTGAAAAGGTTCCAAGTTGGCATGGTATCATAATTTCAGCCACATAGCATGTGCGAGAAAGTAGAGAGGGTTACGGCAAAAACTGGATGCACTTCGTGTACACAACGGACAATCTCTTTCGAAGTATCAGGGTTTCATATGGAAACTTGTCTGTTACAAAGTGATTACATTTTTTTGAACTTATTAGAACTCCCTTATTTTTCTGTGTTGAAAATGCACCATTCAAAGCCACATCATCAATTTAAAACCATTTCTGACTTCATTTGTTATTTTTCATGCATTTACTGATTATGTTGAGCTATAAGACCATGAAATTGAAAAGCATTTGAAATCAACTCTGAAAAGGTTCCAAGTTGGCATCGTATCATCATTTCACCAACATAGAATGTGCGAGAAAGTAGAGAGGGTTACGGCAAAAACTGGATGCAATTCGTGTACAAAATGTACAATCTCTTTCGAAGTATCAGAGTTTCATAGGGAAACTCGTCTGTTACACTTATTTGAACTCCATTGTTTTTTTGTGTTCATAATGCACCATTTAAAGCCAAATCATCAATTTACAACCCTTTCAAACTTCATTTATTATTTTTCATGCATTTACTGATTATTTTGAGCTATAACACCATGAAATTGAAAAGCATTTGAAATGAACTTTGAAAAGGTTCCAAGTTGGCATGGTATCATAATTTCAGCCACATAGCATGTGCGAGAAAGTAGAGAGGGTTACGGCAAAAACTGGATGCACTTCGTGTACAAAACGGACAATCTCTTTCGAAGTATCAGGGTTTCATATGGAAACTCGTCTGTTACAAAGGGATTTCATTTTTTTAAACTTATTTGAACTCCCTTGTTTTTCTGCGTTCAAAATGCACCACTCAAAGCCACATCATCAATTTACAATCCTTTCTGACTTCATTTGTTATTTTTCATGCATTTACTGATTATTTTGAGCTATAAGACAATGAAATTGAAAAGCATTTGAAATGAACTCTGAAAAGGTTCCAAGTTGGCATGGTATCATCATTTCACCCACATAGCATGTGTGAGAAAGTAGAGAGGGTTAGAGCCAAAACTAGATGCACTTCGTGTGCAAAACGGACAATCTCTTTCGAAGTATCAGAGTTTCATACGGAAACTCGTCTGTTACACTTATTTGAACTCCATTGTTTTTCTGTGTTCATAATGCACCATTTAAAGCCAAATCATCAATTTACAACCCTTTCTGACTTCATTTGTTATTTTTCATGCATTTCTGATTATTTTGAGCTATAAGACCATGAAATTGAAAAGCATTTGAAATGAACTCTGAAAAGGTTCCAACTTGGCATGGTATCATCATTTCACCCACATAGCATGTGCGAGAAAGTAGAGAGGGTAACGGCAAAAACTGGATGCACTTCGTGTACAAAACGGACAATCTCTTTCGAAGTATCAGTGTTTCATATGGAAACTCGTCTTTTACAAAGGGATTTTATTTTTTTTAACTTATTCGAACTCCCTTGTTTTTCTGTGTTCAAAATGCACCATTCAAAGCCACATCATCAATTTACAACCCTTTCTGACTTCATTTGTTATTTTTCATGCACTTATTGATTATTTTGAGCTATAAGACCATGAAATTGAAAAGCATTTGAAATGAACTCTGAAAAGGTTCCAAGTTGGCATGGTATCATCATTTCACCCACATAGCATGTGCGAGAAAGTAGAGAGGGTTACGGCAAAAACTGGATGCACTTCGTGTACAAAACGGACAATCTCTTTCGAAGTATCAGAGTTTCATACGGAAACTCGTCTGTTACACTTATTTGAACTCCATTGTTTTTCTGTGTTCAAAATGCACCATTCAAAGCCAAATCATCAATTTACAACCCTTTCTGACTTCATTTGTTATTTTTCATGCATTTACTGATTATTTTCAGCTATAAGACCATGAAATTGAAAATCATTTGAAATGAACTCTGAAAAGGTTCCAAGAAGGCATGGTATCATCATTGCACCCACATAGGATGTGCGAGAAAGTAGAGAGGGTTACGGCAAAAACTGGTTGCACTTCGTGTGCAAAACGGACAATTTCTTTCGAAGTATCAGGGTTTCATATGGAAACTCGTCTGTTATAAAGGGATTTCATTTTTTTTAACTTATTTGAATTCCCTTGTTTTTCTGTGTTGAAAATGCACCATTCAAAGCCACATCCTCAATTTACAACCCTTTCTGACTTCATTTGTTATTTTTCATGCATTTTCTGATTATTTTGAGCTATGAAACCATGAAATTGAAAAGCATTTGAAATGAACTCTGAAAAGGGTCCAAGTTGGCATGGTATCATCATTTCAGCCACATAGCATGTGCGAGAAAGTAGAGAGGGTTACGGCAAAAACTGGATACACTTCGTGTACAAAACGGACAATCTCTTTTGAAGTATCAGGGTTTCATATGGAAACTCGTCTGTTACAAAGGGATTTCATTTTTTTTAACTTATTTGAACTCCCTTGTTTTTCTGTGTTCAAAATGCACCACTCAAAGCCACATCATCAATTTACAACCCTTTCTGACTTCATTTGTTATTTTTCATGCATTTACTGATTATTTTGAGGTATAAGACC
>NC_057801.1:763215525-763216363 GCF_018294505.1 Triticum aestivum
GTGTGCAAAACGGACAATTTCTTTCGAAGTATCAGCGTTTCATATGGAAACTCGTCTGTTACAAAGGGATTTCATTTTTTTAACTTATTTGAATTCCCTTGTTTTTCTGTGTTGAAAATGCACCATTCAAAGCCACATCCTCAATTTACAACCCTTTCTGACTTCATTTGTTATTTTTCATGCATTTACTGATTATTTTGAGCTATGAAACCATGAAATTGAAAAGCATTTGAAATGAACTCTGAAAAGGGTCCAAGTTGGCATGGTATCATCATTTCAGCCACATAGCATGTGCGAGAAAGTAGAGAGGGTTACGGCAAAAACTGGATGCACTTCGTGTACAAAACGGACAATCTCTTTCGAAGTATCAGGGTTTCATATGGAAACTCGTTTTTTACAAAGGGATTTCATTTTTTTGAACTTATTTGAACTCCCTTGTTTTTCTGTGTTCAAAATGCACCATTCAAAGCCACATCATCAATTTACAACCCTTTCTGACTTCATTTGTTATTTTTCATGCATTTACTGATTATTTTGAGCTATAAGACCATGAAATTGAAAAGCATTTGAAATGAACTCTGAAAAGGTTCCAAGTTGGCATGGTATCATCATTGCACCCACATAGCATGTGCGAGAAAGTAGAGAGGGTTACGGCAAAAACTGGATGCACTTCGTGTACAAAACGGACAATCTCTTTCGAAGTATCAAAGTTTCATACGGAAACTCGTCTGATACACTTTTTTGAACTCCATTGTTTTTCTGTTTTCATAATGCACCATTTAAAGCCAAATCATCAATTTACAACCCTTTCTGACTTCATTTGTTATTTTTCATGCAT
>NC_057801.1:763216511-763217752 GCF_018294505.1 Triticum aestivum
AAAGTGGATGCACTTCGTGTACAAAAGGGACAATCTCTTTCGAAGTATCAGAGTTTCATACGGAAACTCGTTTGTTACACTTATTTGAACTCCATTGTTTTTCTGTGTTCAAAATGCACCATTCAAAGCCAAATCATCAATTTACAACCCTTTCTGACTTCATTTGTTATTTTTCATGCATTTACTGACTATTTTGAGCTATAAGACCATGAAATTGAAAAGCATTTGAAATGAACTCTGAAAAGGTTCCAAGTAGGCATGGTATCATCATTTCAGCCACATAGCATGTGCGAGAAAGTAGAGAGGGTTACGGCAAAAACTGGATGCACTTCGTGTACAAAACGGACAATCTCTCTCGAAGTATCAGGGTTTCATATGGAAACTTGTCTGTTACAAAGTGATTACATTTTTTTGAACTTATTTGAACTCCCTTATTTTTCTGTGTTGAAAATGCACCATTCAAAGCCACATCATCAATTTAAAACCATTTCTGACTTCATTTGTTATTTTTCATGCATTTACTGATTATTTTGAGCTATAAGACCATGAAATTGAAAAGCATTTGAAATGAACTCTGAAAAGGTTCCAAGTTGGCATGGTATCATCATTTCACCAACATAGCATGTGCGAGAAAGTAGAGAGGGTTACGGCAAAAACTGGATGCAATTCGTCTACAAAATGGACAATCTCTTTCGAAGTATCAGAGTTTCATACGGAAACTCGTCTGTTACACTTATTTGAACTCCATTGTTTTTCTGTGTTCATAATGCACCATTTAAAGCCAAATCATCAATTTACAACCCTTTCTGACTTCATTTGTTATTTTTCATGCATTTACTGATTATTTTAAGCTATAAGACAATGAAATTGAAAAGCATTTGAAATGAACTCTGAAAAGGTTCCAAGTTGGCATGGTATCATCATTTCACCCACATAGCATGTGCGAGAAAGTAGAGAGGGTTATGGCAAAAACTGGATGCACTTCGTGTACAAAACGGACAATTTCTTTCGAAGTATCAGGGTTTCATATGGAAACTCGTCTGTTACAAAGGGATTTCATTTTTTTAACTGATTTGAATTCCCTTGTTTTTCTGTGTTCAAAATGCACCGTTCAAAGCCACATCATCAATTTACAACCCTTTCTGACTTCATTTGTTATTTTTGATGCATTTACTGATTATTTTGAGCTATAAAACCATGAAATTGAAAATCATTTGAAATGAACTCTGAAAAGGTTCCAA
>NC_057801.1:763217762-763218317 GCF_018294505.1 Triticum aestivum
ATTTGAATTCCCTTGTTTTTCTGTGTTCAGAATGCACCATTCAAAGCCACATCATCAATTTACAACCCTTTCTGACTTCATTTGTTATTTTTGATGCATTTACTGATTATTTTGAGCTATAAAACCATGAAATTGAAAAGCATTTGAAATGAACTCTGAAAAGGTTCCAAGTTGGCATGGTATCATAATTTCAGCCACATAGCATGTGCGAGAAAGTAGAGAGGGTTACGGCAAAAACTGGATGCACTTCGTGTACAAAACGGACAATCTCTTTCGAAGTATCAGGGTTTCATATGGAAACTCGTCTGTTACAAAGGGATTTCATTTTTTTTAACTTATTTGAACTCCCTTGTTTTTCTGTGTTCAAAATGCACCACTCAAAGCCACATCATCAATTTACAACCCTTTCTGACTTCATTTGTTATTTTTCATGCATTTACTGATTATTTTGAGCTATAAGACAATGAAATTGAAAAGCATTTGAAATGAACTCTGAAAAGGTTCCAAGTTGGCATGGTATCATCATTTCACCCACATAGCATGTGCGAGAAAGTA
>NC_057801.1:763218408-763219601 GCF_018294505.1 Triticum aestivum
CGAGAAAGTAGAGAGGGTAACGGCAAAAACTGGATGCACTTCGTGTACAAAACAGACAGTCTCTTTCGAAGTATCAGTGTTTCATATGGAAACTCGTCTTTTACAAAGGGATTTCATTTTTTTGAACTTATTTGAACTCCCTTGTTTTTCTGTGTTCAAAATGCACCATTCAAAGCCACGTCATCAATTTACAACCCTTTCTGACTTCATTTGTTATTTTTCATGCATTTACTGATTATTTTGAGCTATAAGACCATGAAATTGAAAAGCATTTGAAATGAACTCTGAAAAGGTTCCAAGTTGGCATGGTATCATCATTTCACCCACATAGCATGTGCAAGAAAGTAGAGAGGGTTACGGCAAAAAGTGGATGCACTTCGTGTACAAAAGGGACAATCTCTTTCGAAGTATCAGAGTTTCATACGGAAACTCGTTTCTTACACTTATTTGAACTCCATTGTTTTTCTGTGTTCAAAATGCACCATTCAAAGCCAAATCATCAATTTACAACCCTTTCTGACTTCATTTGTTATTTTTCATGCATTTACTGATTATTTTGAGCTATAAGACCATGAAATTGAAAAGCATTTGAAATGAACTCTGAAAAGGTTCCAAGTAGGCATGGTATCATCATTTCAGCCACATAGCATGTGCGAGAAAGTAGAGAGGGTTACGGCAAAAACTGGATGCACTTCGTGTACAAAACGGACAATCTCTTTCGAAGTATCAGGGTTTCATATGGAAACTTGTTGTTACAAAGTGATTACATTTTTTTGAACTTATTTGAACTCCCTTATTTTTCTGTGTTGAAAATGCACCATTCAAAGCCACATCATCAATTTAAAACCATTTCTGACTTCATTTGTTATTTTTCATGCATTTACTGATTATTTTGAGCTATAAGACCATGAAATTGAAAAGCATTTGAAATGAACTCTGAAAAGGTTCCAAGTTGGCATGGTATCATCATTTCACGAACATAGCATGTGCGAGAAAGTAGAGAGGGTTACGGCAAAAACTGGATGCAATTCGTGTACAAAATGGATAATCTCTTTCGAAGTATTAGAGTTTCATACGGAAACTCGTCTGTTACACTTATTTGAACTCCATTGTTTTTCTGTGTTCATAATGCACCATTTAAAGCCAAATCATCAATTTACAACCCTTTCTGACTTCATTTGTTATTTTTCATG
>NC_057801.1:763219611-763220172 GCF_018294505.1 Triticum aestivum
ATTTGAACTCCCTTGTTTTTCTGTGTTCAAAATGCACCACTCAAATCCACATCATCAATTTACAACCCTTTCTGACTTCATTTGTTATTTTTCATGCATTTACTGATTATTTTGAGCTATAAGACCATGAAATTGAAAAACATTTGAAATTAACTCTGAAAAGGTTCCAAGTTGGCATGGTATCATCATCTCAGCCACATAGCATGTGCGAGAAAGTAGAGAGGGTTACGGCAAAAACTGGATGCACTTCGTGTGCAAAACGGACAATTTCTTTCGAAGTATCAGGGTTTCATATGGAAACTCGTCTGTTACAAAGGGATTTCATTTTTTTAACTTATTTGAATTCCCTTGTTTTTCTGTGTTGAAAATACACCATTCAAAGCCACATCCTCAATTTACAACC
The DNA here is from genome assembly GCF_018294505.1 of Triticum aestivum. NCBI lineage: Eukaryota > Viridiplantae > Streptophyta > Magnoliopsida > Poales > Poaceae > Triticum > Triticum aestivum. The sequence continues at coordinate 763,220,015 of NC_057801.1, forward strand.
CTTTCTGACTTCATTTGTTATTTTTCATGCATTTACTGATTATTTTGAGCTATGAAACCATGAAATTGAAAAGCATTTGAAATGAACTCTGAAAATGGTCCAAGTTGGCATGGTATCATCATCTCAGCCACATAGCATGTGCGAGAAAGTAGAGAGGG
>NC_057801.1:763222267-763223268 GCF_018294505.1 Triticum aestivum
GTACAAAACGGACAATCTCTTTCGAAGTATCAGAGTTTCATACGGAAACTCGTCTGTTACACTTATTTGAACTCCATTGTCTTTCTGTGTTGAAAATGCACCATTCAAAGCCAAATCATCAATTTACAACCCTTTCTGACTTCATTTGTTATTTTTCACGCATTTACTGATTATTTTGAGCTATAAGACCATGAAATTGAAAAGCATTTGAAATGATCTCTGAAAAGGTTCCAAGTAGGCATGGTATCATCATTTCACCCACATAGCATGTGCGAGAAAGTAGAGAGGGTTACAGCAAAAACTGGATGCAGTTCGTGTGCAAAACGGACAATTTCTTTCGAAGTATCAGGGTTTCATATGGAAACTCGTCTGTTACAAAGGGATTTCATTTTTTAACTTATTTGAATTCCATTGTTTTTCTGTGTTGAAAATGCACCATTCAAAGCCACATCCTCAATTTACAACCCTTTCTGAATTCATTTGTTATTTTTCATGCATTTACTGATTATTTTGAGCTATGAAACCATGAAATTGAAAAGCATTTGAAATGAACTCTGAAAATGGTCCAAGTTTGCATGGTATCATCATATCAGCCACATAGCATGTGCGAGAAAGTAGAGAGGGTTACGACAAAAACTGGATGCACTTCGTGTACAAAATGGACAACCTCTTTCGAAGTATCAGGGTTTCAAATGGAAACTCGTCTGTTACAAAGGGATTTCATTTTTTTAACTTATTTGAACTCCCTTGTTTTTCTGTGTTCAAAATGCACCACTCAAAGCCACATCATCAATTTACAACCCTTTCTGACTTCATTTGTTATTTTTCATGCATTTACTGATTATTTTGAGCTATAAGACCATGAAATTGAAAAGCATTTGAAATTAACTCTGAAAAGGTTCCAAGTTGGCATGGTATCATCATTTCACCCACATAGCATGTGCGAGAAAGTAGAGAGGGTTACGGCAAAAACTGGATGCACTTAGTGTACAAAACGGACA
>NC_057801.1:763224415-763225383 GCF_018294505.1 Triticum aestivum
ATTATTTTGAGCTATAAGACCATGAAATTGAAAAGCATGTGAAATGAACTCTGAAAAGGTTCCAAGTAGGCATGGTATCATCATTTCAGCCACATAGCATGTGCGAGAAAGTAGAGAGGGTTACGGCAAAAACTTGATGCACTTCGTGTACAAAACGGACAATCTCTTTCGAAGTATCACGGTTTCATATGGAAACTTGTCTGTTACAAAGTGATTACATTTTTTGAACTTATTTGAACTCCCTTATTTTTCTGTGTTGAAAATGCACCATTCAAAGCCACATCATCAATTTAAAACCATTTCTGACTTCATTTGTTATTTTTCATGCATTTACTGATTATTTTGAGCTATAAGACCATGAAATTGAAAAGCATTTGAAATGAACTCTGAAAAGGTTTCAAGTTGGCATGGTATCATCATTTCACCAACATAGCATGTGCGAGAAAGTAGAGAGGGTTACGGCAAAAACTGGATGCTATTCGTGTACAAAATGGACAATCTCTTTCGAAGTATCAGAGTTTCATACGGAAACTCGTCTGTTACACTTATTTGAACTCCATTGTTTTTCTGTGTTCATAATGCACCATTTCAGGCCAAATCATCAATTTACAACCCTTTCTGACTTCATTTATTATTTTTCATGCATTTACTGATTATTTTGAGCTATAACACCATGAAATTGAAAAGCATTTGAAATGCACTCTGAAAAGGTTCCAAGTAGGCATGGTATCATCATTTCACCCACATAGCATGTGCGACAAAGTAGAGAGGGTTACGGCAAAAACTGGATGCACTTCGTGTACAAAACGGACAATTTCTTTCGAAGTATCAGGGTTTCATATGGAAACTCGTCTGTTACAAAGGGATTTCATTTTTTTAACTGATTTGAATTCCCTTGTTTTTCTGTGTTCAGAATGCACCATTCAAAGCCACATCATCAATTTACAACCCTTTCTGACTTCATTTGT
>NC_057801.1:763225393-763226058 GCF_018294505.1 Triticum aestivum
GATGCACTTCGTGTACAAAACGGACAATTTCTTTCGAAGTATCAGGGTTTCATATGGAAACTTGTCTCTTACAAAGTGATTTCATTTTTTTTGAACTTATTTGAACTCCCTTATTTTACTGTGTTGAAAATGCACGATTCAAAGCCACATCCTCAATTTACAACCCTTTCTGACTTCATTTGTTATTTTTCATGCATTTACTGATTATTTTGATCTATAAGACCATGAAATTGAAAAGCATTTGAAATGAACTCTGAAAAGGTTCCAAGTTGGCATGGTATCATCATTTCACCCACATATCATGTGCGAGAAAGTAGAGAGGGTTACGGCAAAAACTGGATGCACTTCGTGTACAAAACGGACAATCTCTTTCGAAGTATCAGGGTTTCATATGGAAACTCGTCTGTTACAAAGGGATTCCATTTTTTTGAACTTATTTGAACTCCCTTGTTTTTCTGAGTTCAAAATGCACCATTCAAAGCCACATCATCAATTTACAACCCTTTCTGACTTCATTTGTTATTTTTCATGCATTTACTGATTATTTTGAGCTATAAGACCATGAAATTGAAAAGCATTTGAAATGAACTCTGAAAAGGTTCCAAGTTGGCATGGTATCATCATTTCACCCACATAGCATGTGCGAGAAAGTAGAGAGGGTTACG
>NC_057801.1:763226068-763226715 GCF_018294505.1 Triticum aestivum
CATAGCATGTGCGAGAACGTAGAGAGGGTTACGGCAAAAACTGGATGCACTTCGTGTAAAAACGGATAATCTCTTTCGAAGTATCAGGGTTTCATACGGAAACTCATCTGTTACAAAGGGATTTCATTTTTTTGAACTGATTTGAACTCCATTGTTTTTCTGTGTTCAAAATGCACCATTCAAAGCCACATCATCAATTTACAACCCTTTCTGACTACATTTGTTATTTTTCATGCATTTACTGATTATTTTGAGCTATTAGACCATGAAATTGAAAAGCATTTGAAATGAACTCTGAAAAGGTTCCAAGTTGGCATGGTATCATCATTTCACCCACATAGCATGTGCGAGAAAGTAGAGAGGGTAACGGCAAAAACTGGATGCCCTTCGTGTACAAAACGGACAATCTCTTTCGAAGTATCAGCGTTTCATACTGTTACAAAGGGATTTCATTTTCTTGAACTTATTTGAACTCCATAGTTATTCTGTTTTCAAAATGCACCATTCAAGGCCACATCATCAATTTACAACTCTTTCTGACTACATTTGTTATTTTTCATGCATTTACTGATTATTTCTAGCTATAAGACTATGAAATTGAAAAGCATTTAAAATGAACTCTGAAAAGGTTCCAAGTTGACAGGGTA
>NC_057801.1:763226765-763227739 GCF_018294505.1 Triticum aestivum
CACTTCCTGTACAAAACGGACAATCTCTTTCGAAGTATCAGGGTTTCATATGGAAACTTGTCTGTTACAAAGTGATTACATTTTTTTGAACTTATTTGAACTCCCTTATTTTTCTGTGTTGAAAATGCACTATTCAAAGCCACATCATCAATTTAAAACCATTTCTGACTTCATTTGTTGTTTTTCATGCATTTACTGATTATTTTGAGCTATAAGACCATGAAATTGAAAAGCATTTGAAATGAACTCTGAAAAGGTTTCAAGTTGGCATGGTATCATCATTTCACCAACTTAGCATGTGCGAGAAAGTAGAGAGGGTTACGGCAAAAACTGGATGCAATTCGTGTACAAAATGGACAATCTCTTTCGAAGTATCAGAGTTTCATACGGAAACTCGTCTGTTACACTTATTTGAACTCCATTGTTTTTCTGTGTTCATAATGCACCATTTAAAGCCAAATCATCAATTTACAACCCTTTCAAACTTCATTTATTATTTTTCATGCATTTACTGATTATTTTGAGCTATAACACCATGAAATTGAAAAGCATTTGAAATGAACTCTGAAAAGGTTCCAAGTTGGCATGGTATCATAATTTCAGCCACATAGCATGTGCGAGAAAGTAGAGAGGGTTACGGCAAAAACTGGATGCACTTCGTGTACAAAACGGACAATCTCTTTCGAAGTATCAGGGTTTCATATGGAAACTCGTCTGTTACAAAGGGATTTCATTTTTTTTAACTTATTTGAACTCCCTTGTTTTTCTGCGTTCAAAATGCACCACTCAAAGCCACATCATCAATTTACAATCCTTTCTGACTTCATTTGTTATTTTTCATGCATTTACTGATTATTTTGAGCTATAAGACAATGAAATTGAAAAGCATTTGAAATGAACTCTGAAAAGGTTCCAAGTTGGCATGGTATCATCATTTCACCCACATAGCATGTGTGAGAAAGTAGAGAGGGTTA
>NC_057801.1:763227749-763229571 GCF_018294505.1 Triticum aestivum
GAACTCTGAAAAGGTTCCAAGTTGGCATGGTATCATAATTTCAGCCACATAGCATGTGCGAGAAAGTAGAGAGGGTTACGGCAAAAACTGGATGCACTTCGTGTACAAAACGGACAATCTCTTTCGAAGTATCAGGGTTTCATATGGAAACTCGTCTATTACAAAGGGATTTCATTTTTTTTAACTTATTTGAACTCCCTTGTTTTTCTGCGTTCAAAATGCACCACTCAAAGCCACATCATCAATTTACAATCCTTTCTGACTTCATTTGTTATTTTTCATGCATTTACTGATTATTTTGAGCTATAAGACAATGAAATTGAAAAGCATTTGAAATGAACTCTGAAAAGGTTCCAAGTTGGCATGGTATCATCATTTCACCCACATAGCATGTGTGAGAAAGTAGAGAGGGTTACAGCAAAAACTAGATGCACTTCGTGTACAAAACAGACAATCTCTTTCGAAGTATCAGAGTTTCATACGGAAACTCGTCTGTTACACTTATTTGAACTCCATTGTTTTTCTGTGTTCATAATGCACCATTTAAAGCCAAATCATCAATTTACAACCCTTTCTGACTTCATTTGTTATTTTTCATGCATTTACTGATTATTTTGAGCTATAAGACCATGAAATTGAAAAGCATTTGAAATGAACTCTGAAAAGGTTCCAACTTGGCATGGTATCATCATTTCACCCACATAGCATGTGCGAGAAAGTAGAGAGGGTAACGGCAAAAACTGGATGCACTTCGTGTACAAAACGGACAATCTCTTTCGAAGTATCAGTGTTTCATATGGAAACTCGTCTTTTACAAAGGGATTTTATTTTTTTAACTTATTTAAACTCCCTTGTTTTTCTGTGTTCAAAATGCACCATTCAAAGCCACATCATCAATTTACAACCCTTTCTGACTTCATTTGTTATTTTTCATGCATTTACTGATTATTTTGAGCTATAAGACCATGAAATTGAAAAGCATTTGAAATGAACTCTGAAAAAGTTCCAACTTGGCATGGTATCATCATTTCACCCACATAGCATGTGCGAGAAAGTAGAGAGGGTAACGGCAAAAACTGGATGCACTTCGTGTAAAAAACGGACAATCTCTTTCGAAGTATCAGGGTTTCATATGGAAACTCGTCTTTTACAAAGGGATTTCATTTTTTTGAACTTATTTAAACTCCCTTGTTTTTCTGTGTTCAAAATGCACCATTCAAAGCCACATCATCAATTTACAACCCTTTCTGACTTCATTTGTTATTTTTCATGCATTTACTGATTATTTTGAGCTATAAGACCATGAAATTGAAAAGCATTTGAAATGAACTCTAAAAAGGTTCCAAGTTGGCATGGTATCATCATTTCACCCACATAGCATGTGCGAGAAAGTAGAGAGGGTTACGGCAAAAACTAGATGCACTTCGTGTACAAAATGGACAATCTCTTTCGAAGTATCAGAGTTTCATACGGAAACTCGTCTGTTACACTTATTTGAACTCCATTGTTTTTCTGTGTTCAAAATGCACCATTCAAAGCCAAATCATCAATTTACAACCCTTTCTGACTTCATTTGTTATTTTTCATGCATTTACTGATTATTTTGAGCTATAAGACCATGAAATTGAAAAGCATTTGAAATGAACTCTGAAAAGGTTCCAAGAAGGCATGGTATCATCATTGCACCCACATAGCATGTGCGAGAAAGTAGAGAGGGTTACGGCAAAAACTGGTTGCACTTCATGTGCAAAACGGACAATTTCTTTCGAAGTATCAGGGTTTCATATGGAAACTCGTCTGTTACAAAGGGATTTCATTTTTT
>NC_057801.1:763229581-763231017 GCF_018294505.1 Triticum aestivum
ACGGCAAAAACTGGATGCACTTCGTGTACAAAACAGACAATCTCTTTCGAAGTATCAGTGTTTCATATGGAAACTCGTCTTTTACAAAGGGATTTCATTTTTTTGAACTTATTTGAACTCCCTTGTTTTTCTGTGTTCAAAATGCACCATTCAAAGCCACATCATCAATTTACAACCCCTTCTGACTTCATTTGTTATTTTTCATGCATTTACTGATTATTTTGAGCTATAAGACCATGAAATTGAAAAGCATTTGAAATAAACTCTAAAAAGGTTCCAAGTTGGCATGGTATCATCATTTCACCCACATAGCATGCGCGAGAAAGTAGAGAGGGTTACGGGAAAAACTGTATGCACTTCGTGTACAAAACGGACAATCTCTTTCGAAGTATCAGAGTTTCATACGGAAACTCGTCTGTTACACTTATTTGAATTCCATTGTTTTTCTGTGTTCAAAATGCACCATTCAAAGCCAAATCATCAATTTACAACCCTTTCTGACTTCATTTGTTATTTTTCATGCATTTACTGATTATTTTGAGCTATGAAACCATGAAATTGAAAAGCATTTGAAATGAACTCTGAAAAGGGTCCAAGTTGGCATGGTATCATCATTTCAGCCACATAGCATGTGCGAGAAAGTAGAGAGGGTTACGGCAAAAACTGGATGCACTTCGTGTACAAAACGAACAATCTCTTTCGAAGTATCAGGGTTTCATATGGAAACTCGTCTGTTACAAAGGGATTTCATTTTTTTAACTTATTTGAACTCCCTTGTTTTTCTGTGTTCAAAATGCACCACTCAAAGCCACATCATCAATTTACAACCCTTTCTGACTTCATTTGTTATTTTTCATGCATTTACTGATTATTTTGAGCTATAAGACCATGAAATTGAAAAGCATGTGAAATGAACTCTGAAAAGGTTCCAAGTAGGCATGGTATCATCATTTCAGCCACATAGCATGTGCGAGAAAGTAGAGAGGGTTACGGCAAAAACTTGATGCACTTCGTGTACAAAACGGACAATCTCTTTCGAAGTATCACGGTTTCATATGGAAACTTGTCTGTTACAAAGTGATTACATTTTTTGAACTTATTTGAACTCCCTTATTTTTCTGTGTTGAAAATGCACCATTCAAAGCCACATCATCAATTTAAAACCATTTCTGACTTCATTTGTTATTTTTCATGCATTTACTGATTATTTTGAGCTATAAGACCATGAAATTGAAAAGCATTTGAAATGAACTCTGAAAAGGTTTCAAGTTGGCATGGTATCATCATTTCACCAACATAGCATGTGCGAGAAAGTAGAGAGGGTTACGGCAAAAACTGGATGCTATTCGTGTACAAAATGGACAATCTCTTTCGAAGTATCAGAGTTTCATACGGAAACTCGTCTGTTACACTTATTTGAACTCCATTGTTTTTCT
>NC_057801.1:763231027-763232992 GCF_018294505.1 Triticum aestivum
CATGTGAAATGAACTCTGAAAAGGTTCCAAGTAGGCATGGTATCATCATTTCAGCCACATAGCATGTGCGAGAAAGTAGAGAGGGTTACGGCAAAAACTGGATGCACTTCGTGTACAAAACGGATAATCTCTTTCGAAGTATCACGGTTTCATATGGAAACTTGTCTGTTACAAAGTGATTACATTTTTTGAACTTATTTGAACTCCCTTATTTTTCTGTGTTGAAAATGCACCATTCAAAGCCACATCATCAATTTAAAACCATTTCTGACTTCATTTGTTATTTTTCATGCATTTACTGATTATTTTGAGCTATAAGACCATGAAATTGAAAAGCATTTGAAATGAACTCTGAAAAGGTTTCAAGTTGGCATGGTATCATCATTTCACCAACATAGCATGTGCGAGAAAGTAGAGAGGGTTACAGCAAAAACTGGATGCTATTCGTGTACAAAATGGACAATCTCTTTCGAAGTATCAGAGTTTCATACGGAAACTCGTCTGTTACACTTATTTGAACTCCATTGTTTTTCTGTGTTCATAATGCACCATTTAAGGCCAAATCATCAATTTACAACCCTTTCTGACTTCATTTATTATTTTTCATGCATTTACTGATTATTTTGAGCTATAACACCATGAAATTGAAAAGCATTTGAAATGCACTCTGAAAAGGTTCCAAGTAGGCATGGTATCATCATTTCACCCACATAGCATGTGCGAGAAAGTAGAGAGGGTTACGGCAAAAACTGGATGCACTTCGTGTACAAAACGGACAATTTCTTTCGAAGTATCAGGGTTTCATATGGAAACTCGTCTGTTACAAAGGAATTTCATTTTTTTAACTGATTTGAATTCCCTTGTTTTTCTGTGTTCAGAATGCACCATTCAAAGCCACATCATCAATTTACAACCCTTTCTGACTTCATTTGTTATTTTTGATGCATTTACTGATTATTTTGAGCTATAAAACCATGAAATTGAAAAGCATTTGAAATGAACTCTGAAAAGGTTCCAAGTTGGCATGGTATCATAATTTCAGCCACATAGCATGTGCGAGAAAGTAGAGAGGGTTACGGCAAAAACTGGATGCACTTCGTGTACAAAACGGACAATCTCTTTCGAAGTATCAGGGTTTCATATGGAAACTTGTCTGTTACAAAGTGATTACATTTTTTTGAACTTATTTGAACTCCCTTATTTTTCTGTGTTGAAAATGCACTATTCAAAGCCACATCATCAATTTAAAACCATTTCTGACTTCATTTGTTATTTTTCATGCATTTACTGATTATTTTGAGCTATAAGACCATGAAATTGAAAAGCATTTGAAATGAACTCTGAAAAGGTTTCAAGTTGGCATGGTATCATCATTTCACCAACTTAGCATGTGCAAGAAAGTAGAGAGGGTTACGGCAAAAACTGGATGCAATTCGTGTACAAAATGGACAATCTCTTTCGAAGTATCAGAGTTTCATACGGAAACTCGTCTGTTACACTTATTTGAACTCCATTGTTTTTCTGTGTTCATAATGCACCATTTAAGGCCAAATCATCAATTTACAACCCTTTCTGACTTCATTTATTATTTTTCATGCATTTACTGATTATTTTGAGCTATAACACCATGAAATTGAAAAGCATTTTAAATGCACTCTGAAAAGGTTCCAAGTAGGCATGGTATCATCATTTCACCCACATAGCATGTGCGAGAAAGTAGAGAGGGTTACGGCAAAAACTGGATGCACTTCGTGTACAAAACGGACAATTTCTTTCGAAATATCAGGGTTTCATATGGAAACTCATCTGTTACAAAGGGATTTCATTTTTTTAACTGATTTGAATTCCCTTGTTTTTCTGTGTTCAGAATGCACCATTCAAAGCCACATCATCAATTTACAATCCTTTTTGACTTCATTTGTTATTTTTCATGCATTTACTGATTATTTTGAGCTATAAGACCAT
>NC_057801.1:763234284-763235309 GCF_018294505.1 Triticum aestivum
ATTTGAATTCCCTTGTTTTTCTGTGTTCAGAATGCACCATTCAAAGCCACATCATCAATTTACAACCCTTTCTGACTTCATTTGTTATTTTTGATGCATTTACTGATTATTTTGAGCTATAAAACCATGAAATTGAAAAGCATTTGAAATGAACTCTGAAAAGGTTCCAAGTTGGCATGGTATCATAATTTCAGCCACATAGCATGTGCGAGAAAGTAGAGAGGGTTACGGCAAAAACTGGATGCACTTCGTGTACAAAACGGACAATCTCTTTCGAAGTATCAGGGTTTCATATGGAAACTCGTCTGTTACAAAGGGATTTCATTTTTTTTAACTTATTTGAACTCCCTTGTTTTTCTGTGTTCAAAATGCACCACTCAAAGCCACATCATCAATTTACAACCCTTTCTGACTTCATTTGTTATTTTTCATGCATTTACTGATTATTTTGAGCTATAAGACAATGAAATTGAAAAGCATTTGAAATGAACTCTGAAAAGGTTCCAAGTTGGCATGGTATCATCATTTCACCCACATAGCATGTGCGAGAAAGTATAGAGGGTTATGGCAAAAACTAGATGCACTTCGTGTACAAAACGGACAATCTCTTTCGAAGTATCAGAGTTTCATACGGAAACTCGTCTGTTACACTTATTTGAACTCCATTGTTTTTCTGTGTTCATAATGCACCATTTAAAGCCAAATCATCAATTTACAACCCTTTATGACTTCATTTGTTATTTTTCATGCATTTACTGATTATTTTGAGCTATAAGACCATGAAATTGAAAAGCATTTGAAATGAAATCTGAAAAGGTTCCAACTTGGCATGATATCATCATTTCACCCACATAGCATGTGCGAGAAAGTAGAGAGGGTAACGGCAAAAACTGGATGCACTTCGTGTACAAAACAGACAATCTCTTTCGAAGTATCAGTGTTTCATATGGAAACTCGTCTTTTACAAAGGGATTTCATTTTTTTGAACTTATTTGAACTCCCTTGTTTTTCTGTGTTCAAAATGC
>NC_057801.1:763235319-763236297 GCF_018294505.1 Triticum aestivum
AGGGTTACTGCAAAAACTGGATGCACTTCGTGTACAAAACGGACAATCTCTTTCGAAGTATCAGAGTTTCATACGGAAACTCGTCTGTTACACTTATTTGAACTCCATTGTTTTTTTGTGTTCAAAATACACCATTCAAAGCCAAATCATCAATTTACAACCCTTTCTGACTTCATTTGTTATTTTTCATGCATTTACTGATTATTTTGAGCTATAAGACCATGAAATTGAAAAGCATTTGAAATGAACTCTGAAAAGGTTCCAAGAAGGCATGGTATCATCATTTCACCCACATAGCATGTGCGAGAAAGTAGAGAGGGTTACGGCAAAAACTGGATGCACTTCATGTACAAAACGGACAATTTCTTTCGAAGTATCAGGGTTTCATATGGAAACTCGTCTGTTACAAAGGGATTTCATTTTTTTAACTGATTTGAATTCCCTTGTTTTTCTGTGTTCAGAATGCACCATTCAAAGCCACATCATCAATTTACAACCCTTTCTGACTTCATTTGTTATTTTTGATGCATTTACTGATTATTTTGAGATATAAAACCATGAAATTGAAAAGTATTTGAAATGAACTCTGAAAAGGTTCCAAGTTGGCATGGTATCATCATTTCAGCCACATAGCATGTGCGAGAAAGTAGAGAGGGTTACGGCAAAAACTGGATGCACTTCGTGTACAAAACGGACAATCTCTTTCGAAGTATCAGGGTTTCATATGGAAACTCGTCTGTTACAAAGGGAATTCATTTTTTTAACTTATTTGAACTACCTTGTTTTGCTGTGTTCAAAATGCACCACTCAAAGCCACATCATCAATTTACAACCCTTTCTGACTTCATTTGTTATTTTTCATGCATTTACTGATTATTTTGAGCTATAAGACAATGAAATTGAAAAGCATTTGAAATGAACTCTGAAAAGGTTCCAAGTTGGCATGGTATCATCATTTCACCCACATAGCATGTGCGA
>NC_057801.1:763241519-763242031 GCF_018294505.1 Triticum aestivum
GGGATTTCATTTTTTTAACTTATTTGAATTCCCTTGTTTTTCTGTGTTGAAAATGCACCATTCAAAGCCACATCCTCAATTTACAACCCTTTCTGACTTCATTTGTTATTTTTCATGCATTTACTGATTATTTTGAGCTATGAAACCATGAAATTGAAAAGCATTTGAAATGAACTCTGAAAATGGTCCAAGTTGGCATGGTATCATCATTTCAGCCACATAGCATGTGCGAGAAAGTAGAGAGGGTTACGGCAAAAACTGGATGCACTTCGTGTGCAAAACGGACAATCTCTTTCGAAGTATCAGGGTTTCATATGGAAACTCGTCTGTTACAAAGGGATTTCATTTTTTTAACTTATTTGAACTCCCTTGTTTTTCTGTGTTCAAAATGCACCACTCAAATCCACATCATCAATTTACAACCCTTTCTGACTTCATTTGTTATTTTTCATGCATTTACTGATTATTTTGAGCTATAAGACCATGAAATTGAAAAACATTTGAAATTAACT
>NC_057801.1:763244166-763244884 GCF_018294505.1 Triticum aestivum
GATGCACTTCGTGTACAAAACGGACAATCTCTTTCGAAGTATCAGAGTTTCATACGGAAACTCGTCTGTTACACTTATTTGAACTCCATTGTTTTTCTGTGTTCAAAATGCACCATTCAAAGCCAAATCATCAATTTACAACCCTTTCTGACTTCATTTGTTATTTTTCATGCATTTACTGATTATTTTGAGCTATAAGACCATGAAATTGAAAAGCATTTGAAATGAACTCTGAAAAGGTTCCAAGTAGGCATGGTATCATCATTTCACCCACATAGCATGTGCGAGAAAGTAGAGAGGGTTACGGCAAAAACTGGATGCACTTCGTGTGCAAAACAGACAATTTCTTTCGAAGTATCAGGGTTTCATAAGGAAACTCGTCTGTTACAAAGGGATTTCTTTTTTTAACTTATTTGAATTCCCTTCTTTTTCTGTGTTGAAAATGCACCATTCAAAGCCACATCCTCAATTTACAACCCTTTCTGACTTCATTTGTTATTTTTCATGCATTTACTGATTATTTTGAGCTATGAAACCATGAAATTGAAAAGCATTTGAAATGAACTCTGAAAAGGGTCCAAGTTGGCATGGTATCATCATTTCAGCCACATAGCATGTGCGAGAAAGTAGAGAGGGTTACGGCAAAAACTGGATGCACTTCGTGTACAAAACGGACAATCTCTTTCGAAGTATCAGGGTTTCATATGGAAACTCGTCT
>NC_057801.1:763244923-763246771 GCF_018294505.1 Triticum aestivum
GTTTTTCTGAGTTCAAAATGCACCATTCAAAGCCAAATCATCAATTTACAACCCTTTCTGACTTCATTTATTATTTTTCATGCATTTACTGATTATTTTGAGCTATAAGACCATGAAATTGAAAAGCATTTGAAATGAACTCTAAAAAGGCTCCAAGAAGGCATGGTATCATCATTGCACCCACATAGCATGTGCGAGAAAGTAGAGAGGGTTACGGCAAAAACTGGTTGCACTTCGTGTGCAAAACGGACAATTTGTTTCAAAGTATCAGGATTTCATATGGAAACTCGTCTGTTACAAAGGGATTTCATTTTTTTAACTTATTTGAATTCCCTTGTTTTTCTGTGTTGAAAATGCACCATTCAAAGCCACATCCTCAATTTACAACCCTTTCTGACTTCATTTGTTATTTTTCATGCATTTACTAATTATTTTGAGCTATGAAACCATGAAATTGAAAAGCATTTGAAATGAACTCTGAAAAGGGTCCAAGTTGGCATGGTATCATCATTTCAGCCACATAGCATGTGCGAGAAAGTAGAGAGGGTTACGGCAAAAACTGGATGCACTTCGTGTACAAAACGGACAAGCTCTTTCGAAGTATCAGGGTTTCATATGGAAACTCGTCTTTTACAAAGGGATTTCATTTTTTTGAACTTATTTGAACTCCCTTGTTTTTCTATGCTCAAAATGCACCATTCAAAGCCACATCATCAATTTACAATCCATTCTGACTTCATTTGTTATTTTTCATGCATTTACTGATTATTTTGAGCTATAAGACCATTAAATTGAAAAGCATTTGAAATGAACTCTGAAAAGGTTCCAAGTTGGCATGGTATCATCATTTCACCCACATAGAATGTGCGAGAAAGTAGAGAGGGTGACGGAAAAAACTGGATGCACTTCGTGTACAAAACGGACAATCTCTTTCGAAGTATCAAAGTTTCATACGGAAACTCGTCTGATACACTTATTTGAACTCCATTGTTTTTCTGTGTTCATAATGCACCATTTAAAGCCAAATCATCAATTTACAACCCTTTCTGACTTCATTTGTTATTTTTCGTGCATTTACTGATTATTTTGAGCTATAAGGCCATGAAATTCAAAAGCATTTGAAATGAACTCTGAAAAGGTTCTAAGTTGGCATGGTATCATCATTTCACCCACATAGCATGTGCGATAAAGTAGAGAGGGTTACGGTAAAAACTGGATGCACTTCGTGTACAAAACAGACAATCTCTTTCGAAGTATCAGAGTTTCATACGGAAACTCGTCTGTTACACTTATTTGAACTCCATTGTTTTTCTGTGTTCAAAATGCACCATTCAACCAAATCATCAATTTACAACCCTTTCTGACTTCATTTGTTATTTTTCATGCATTTACTGATTATTTTGAGCTATAAGACCATGAAATTGAAAAGCATTTGAAATGAACTCTTAAAAGGTTCCAAGTAGGCATGGTATCATCATTTCACCCACATAGCATGTGCGAGAAAGTAGAGAGGGTTACGGCAAAAACTGGATGCACTTCGTGTGCAAAACGGACAATTTCTTTCCAAGTATCAGGGTTTCATATGGAAACTCGTCTGTTACAAAGGGATTTCATTTTTTTAACTTATTTGAATTCCCTTGTTTTTCTGTGTTGAAAATGCACCATTCAAAGCCACATCCTCAATTTACAACCCTTTCTGACTTCATTTGTTATTTTTCATGCATTTACTGATTATTTTGAGCTATGAAACCATGAAATTGAAAAGCATTTGAAATGAACTCTGAAAATGGTCCAAATTGGCATGGTATCATCGTTTCAGCCACATAGCATTTGCGAGAAAGTAGAGAG
>NC_057801.1:763250683-763251730 GCF_018294505.1 Triticum aestivum
ATTATTTTGAGCTATAAGACCATGAAATTGAAAAGCATTTGAAATGAACTCTGAAAAGGTTCCAAGTTGGCATGGTATCATCATTTCACCCACATAGCATGTGCGAGAAAGTAGAGAGCGTTACGGCAAAAACTGGATGCACTTCGTGTACAAAACGGACAATCTCTTTCGAAGTATCAGAGTTTCATACGGAAACTCGTCTGTTACACTTATTTGAACTCCATTGTTTTTCTGTGTTGAAAATGCACCATTCAAAGCCAAATCATCAATTTACAACCCTTTCTAACTTCATTTGTTATTTTTCATGCATTTACTCATTATTTTGAGCTATAAGACCATGAAATTGAAAAGCATTTGAAATGAACTCTGAAAAGGTTCCAAGTTGGCATGGTATCATCATTTCACCCACATACCATGTGCGAGAAAGTAGAGAGGGTTATGGCAAAAACTGGATGCACTTCGTGTACAAAACGGACAATTCCTTTCAAAGTATCAGGGTTTCATATGGAAACTTGTCTCTTACAAAGTGATTTCATTTTTTTGAACTTATTTGAACTCCCTTATTTTTCTGTGTGGAAAATGCACGATTCAAAGCCACATCCTCAATTTACAACCCTTTCTGACTTCATTTGTTATTTTTCATGCATTTACTGATTATTTTGATCTACAAGACCATGAAATTGAAAAGCATTTGAAATGAACTTTGAAAAGGTTCCAAGTTGGCATGGTATCATCATTTCACCCACATAGCATGTGCGAGAAAGTAGAGAGGGTTACGGCAAAAACTGGATGCACTTCGTGTACAAAACGGACAATCTCTTTCGAAGTATCAGGGTTTCATATGGAAACTCGTCTGTTACAAAGGGATTTCGTTTTTTTGAACTTATTTGAACTCCATTGTTTTTCTGAGTTCAAAATGCACCATTCAAAGCCACATCATCAATTTACAACCCTTTCTGACTTCATTTGTTATTTTTCATGCATTTACTGATTATTTTGAGCTATAAGACCATGAAATTGAAAAGCATTTGAAATGAACTCTGAAAA
>NC_057801.1:763251846-763252677 GCF_018294505.1 Triticum aestivum
AAAAAACTGGATGCACTTCGTGTACAAAACGGACAATCTCTTTCGAAGTATCAGGGTTTCATATGGAAACTCGTCTGTTACAAAGGGATTTCATTTTTTTAACTTATTTGAACTTCCTTGTTTTGCTGTGTTCAAAATGCACCACTCAAAGCCACATCATCAATTTACAACCCTTTCTGACTTCATTTGTTATTTTTCATGCATTTACTGATTATTTTGAGCTATAAGACCATGAAATTGAAAAGCATTTGAAATGAACTCTCAAAAGGTTCCAAGTTGGCATGGTATCATCATTTCACCCACATAGCATGTGCAGAAAGTAGAGAGGGTTACGGCAACAACTGGATGCACTTCGTGTACAAAACGGACAATCTCTTCCGAAGTATCAGAGTTTCATACGGAAACTCGTCTGTTACACTTATTTGAACTCCATTGTTTTTCTGTGTTGAAAATGCACCATTCAAAGCCAAATCATCAATTTACAACCCTTTCTGACTTCATTTGTTATTTTTCATGCATTTACTGATTATTTTGAGCTATAAGACCATGAAATTGAAAAGCATTTGAAATGAACTCTGAAAAGGTTCCAAGTTGGCATGGTATCATCATTTCACCCACATAGCATGTGCGAGAAAGTAGAGAGGGTTACGGAAAAAACTGGATGCACTTCGTGTACAAAATGGACATTCTCTTTCGAAGTATCAGGGTTTCATATGGAAACTCGTCTTTTAATAAGGGATTTCATTTTTTTGAACTTATTTGAACTCCCTTGTTTTTCTGTGTTCAAAATGCACCATTCAAAGCCACATCATCAATTTACAACCCTTTCTG
>NC_057801.1:763255359-763256913 GCF_018294505.1 Triticum aestivum
GATGCACTTCGTGTACAAAACGGACAATTTCTTTCGAAGTATCAGGGTTTCATATGGAAACTTGTCTCTTACAAAGTGATTTCATTTTTTTTGAACTTATTTGAACTCCCTTATTTTACTGTGTTGAAAATGCACGATTCAAAGCCACATCCTCAATTTACAACCCTTTCTGACTTCATTTGTTATTTTTCATGCATTTACTGATTATTTTGATCTATAAGACCATGAAATTGAAAAGCATTTGAAATGAACTCTGAAAAGGTTCCAAGTTGGCATGGTATCATCATTTCACCCACATAGCATGTGCGAGAAAGTAGAGAGGGTTACGGCAAAAACTGGATGCACTTCGTGTACAAAATGGACAATCTCTTTCGAAGTATCAGGGTTTCATATGGAAACTCGTCTTTTACAAAGGGATTTCATTTTTTTGAACTTATTTGAACTCCCTTGTTTTTCTGTGTTCAAAATGCACCATTCAAAGCCACATCATCAATTTACAACCCTTTCTGACTTCATTTGTTATTTTTGATGCATTTACTGATTATTTTGAGCTATAAGACCATGAAATTGAAAAGCATTTGAAATGAACTATGAAAAGGTTCCAAGTAGGCATGGTATCATCATTTCACCCACATAGCATGTGCGAGAAAGTAGAGAGCGTTACGGCAAAAACTGGATGCACTTCGTGTACAAAACGGACAATCTCTTTCGAAGTATCAGAGTTTCATACGGAAACTCGTCTGTTACACTTATTTGAACTCCATTGTTTTTCTGTGTTGAAAATGCACCATTCAAAGCCAAATCATCAATTTACAACCCTTTCTGACTTCATTTGTTATTTTTCATGCATTTACTGATTATTTTGAGCTATAAGACCATGAAATTGAAAAGCATTTGAAATGAAATCTGAAAAGGTTCCAAGTTGGCATGGTATCATCATTTCACCCACATACCATGTGCGAGAAAGTAGAGAGGGTTACGGCAAAAAGTGGATGCACTTCGTGTACAAAACGGACAATTTCTTTCGAAGTATCAGGGTTTCATATGGAAACTTGTCTCTTACAAAGTGATTTCATTTTTTTTGAACTTATTTGAACTCCCTTATTTTTCTGTGTTGAAAATGCACGATGCAAAGCCACATCCTCAATTTACAACCCTTTCTGACTTCATTTGGTATTTTTCATGCATTTACTGATTATTTTGATCTATAAGACCATGAAATTGAAAAGCATTTGAAATGAACTCTGAAAAGGTTCCAAGTTGGCATGGTATCATCATTTCACCCACATAGCATGTGCGAGAAAGTAGAGAGGGTTACGGCAAAAACTGGATGCACTTCGTGTACAAAACGGACAATCTCTTTCGAAGTATCAGGGTTTCATATGGAAACTCGTCTGTTACAAAGGGATTTCATTTTTTTGAACTTATTTGAACTCCCTTGTTTTTCTGAGTTCAAAATGCACCATTCAAAGCAACATCATCAATTTACAACCCATTCTGACTTCATTTGTTATTTTTCATATATTTACTGATTATTTTGAGCTATAAGATCAT
>NC_057801.1:763256923-763257771 GCF_018294505.1 Triticum aestivum
TTGTTTTTCTGAGTTCAAAATGCACCATTCAAAGCCACATCATCAATTTACAACCCTTTCTGACTTCATTTGTTATTTTTCATGCATTTACTGATTATTTTGAGCTATAAGACCATGAAATTGAAAAGCATTTGAAATGAACTCTGAAAAGGTTCCAAGTTGGCATGGTATCATCATTTCACCCACATAGCATGTGCGAGAAAGTAGAGAGGGTTACGGCAAAAACTGGATGCAATTCGTGTACAAAACGGACAGTCTCTTTCAAAGTATCAGGGTTTCATATGGAAACTCGTCTGTTACAAAGGGATTTCATTTTTTTAACTTATTTGAACTCCCTTGTTTTGCTGTGTTCAAAATGCACCACTCAAAGCCACATCATCAATTTACAACCCTTTTTGACTTCATTTTTATTTTTCATGCATTTACTGATTATTTTGAGTCATAAGACCATGAAATTGAAAAGCATTTGAAATGAACTCTCAAAAGGTTCCAAGTTGGCATGGTATCATCATTTCACCCACATAGCATGTGCGAGAAAGTATAGAGGGTTACGGCAAAAACTAGATGCACTTCGTGTACAAAACGGACAATCTCTTTCGAAGTATCAGAGTTTCATACGGAAACTCGTCTGTTACACTTATTTGAACTCCATTGTTTTTCTGTGTTGAAAATGCACCATTCAAGGCCAAATCATCAACTTACAACCCTTTCTGACTTCATTTATTATTTTTCATGCATTTACTGATTATTTTGAGCTATAAGACCATGAAATTGAAAAGCATTTGAAATGAACTCTGAAAAGGTTCCAAGTTGGCATGGTATCATCATTTCACCCACATAGCATGTGC
>NC_057801.1:763261534-763262167 GCF_018294505.1 Triticum aestivum
CATGTGCAGAAAGTAGAGAGGGTTACGGCAAAAACTGGATGCACTTCGTGTACAAAACGGACATTCTCTTTCGAAGTATCAGAGTTTCATACGGAAACTCGTCTGTTACACTTATTTGAACTCCATTGTTTTTCTGTGTTCATAATGCACCATTTAAACCCAAATCATCAATTTACAACCCTTTCTGACTTCATTTGTTATTTTTCATGCATTTACTGATTATTTTGAGCTATAAGACCATGAAATTGAAAAGAATTTGAAATGAACTCTGAAAAGGTTCCAAGTTGGCATGGTATCATCATTTCACCCACATAGCATGTGCGAGAAAGTAGAGAGGGTTACGGAAAAAACTGGATGCACTTCGTGTACAAAATGGACAATCTCTTTCGAAGTATCAGGGTTTCATATGGAAACTCGTCTTTTACAAGGGGATTTCATTTTTTTGAACTTATTTGAACTCCCTTGTTTTTTTGTGTTCAAAATGCACCATTCAAAGCCACATCATCAATTTACAACCCTTTCTGACTTCATTTGTTATTTTTCATGCATTTACCGATTATTTTGAGCTATAAGACCATGAAATTGAAAAGCATTTGAAATGAACTATGAAAAGGTTCCAAGTTGGCATAGTAT
>NC_057801.1:763262246-763262769 GCF_018294505.1 Triticum aestivum
ATAGCATGTGCGAGAAAGTAGAGAGCGTTACGGCAAAAACTGGATGCACTTCGTGTACAAAACGGACAATCTCTTTCGAAGTATCAGGGTTTCATACGGAAACTCGTCTGTTACACTTATTTGAACTCCATTGTTTTTCTGTGTTGAAAATGCACCATTCAAAGCCAAATCATCAATTTACAACCCTTTCTGACTTCATTTGTTATTTTTCATGCATTTACTGATTATTTTGAGCTATAAGACCATGAAATTGAAAAGCATTTGAAATGAAATCTGAAAAGGTTCCAAGTTGGCATGGTATCATCATTTCACCCACATACCATGTGCGAGAAAGTAGAGAGGGTTACGGCAAAAATTTGATGCACTTCGTGTACAAAACGGACAATTTCTTTCGAAGTATCAAGGTTTCATATGGAAACTTGTCTCTTACAAAGTGATTTCATTTTTTTTGAACTTATTTGAACTCCCTTATTTTTCTGTGTTGAAAATGCACGATGCAAAGCCACATCCTCAATTTACAACC
>NC_057801.1:763262779-763263299 GCF_018294505.1 Triticum aestivum
AGAGGGTTACAGCAAAAACTGGATGCACTTCATGTACAAAACGGACAATCTCTTTTGAAGTATCAGGGTTTCATATGGAAACTCGTCTGTTACAAAGGGATTTCATTTTTTTTAACTTATTTGAACTCCCTTGTTTTGCTGTGTTCAAAATGCACCACTCAAAGCCACATCATCAATTTACAACCCTTTTTGACTTCATTTGTTATTTTTCATGCATTTACTGATTATTTTGAGCTATAAGACCCTGAAATTGAAAAGCATTTGAAATGAACTCTCAAAAGGTTCCAAGTTGGCATGGTATCATCATTTCACCCACATAGCATGTGCCAGAAAGTAGAGAGGGTTACGGCAAAAACTGGATGCACTTCGTGTACAAAACGGACAATCTCTTTCGAAGTATCAGGGTTTCATACAGAAACTCGTCTGTCACACTTATTTGAACTCCATTGTTTTTCTGTGTTGAAAATGCACTATTCAAAGCCAAATCATCAATTTACAACCCTTTCTGACTTCATTTGTT
>NC_057801.1:763264170-763266014 GCF_018294505.1 Triticum aestivum
GTTTCATACGGAAACTCGTCTGTTACACTTATTTGAACTCCATTGTTTTTCTGTGTTGAAAATGCACCATTCAAAGCCAAATCATCAATTTACAACCCTTTCTGACTTCATTTGTTATTTTTCATGCATTTACTGATTATTTTGAGCTATAAGACCATGAAATTGAAAAGCATTTGAAATGAAATCTGAAAAGGTTCCAAGTTGGCATGGTATCATCATTTCACCCACATACCATATGCGAGAAAGTAGAGAGGGTTACGGCAAAAACTGGATGCACTTCGTGTACAAAACGGACAATTTCTTTCGAAGTATCACGGTTTCATATGGAAACTTGTCTCTTACAAAGTGATTTCATTTTTTTTGAACTCATTTGAACTCCCTTATTTTTTTGTGTTGAAAATGCATGATTCAAAGCCACATCCTCAATTTATAACCCATTCTGACTTCATTTGTTATTTTTCATGCATTTACTGATTATTTTAATCTATAAGACCATGAAATAGAAAAGCATTTGAAATGAACTCTGAAAAGGTTCCAAGTTGGCATGGTATCATCATTTCACCCACATAGCATGTGCGAGAAAGTAGAGAGGGTTACGGCAAAAACTGGATGCACTTCGTGTACAAAACGGACAATCTCTTTCGAAGTATCAGGGTTTCATATGGAAACTCGTCTGTTACAAAGGGATTTCATTTTTTTGAACTTATATGAACTCCCTTGTTTTTCTGAGTTCAAATGCACCATTCAAAGCCACATCATCAATTTACAACCCTTTCTGACTTCATTTGTTATTTTTCATGCATTTACGGATTATTTTGAGCTATAAGACCATGAAATTGAAAAGCATTTGAAATGAACTCTGAAAAGGTTCCAAGTTGGCATGGTATCATCATTTCACCCACATAGCATGTGCGAGAAAGTAGAGAGGGTTACGGCAAAAACTGGATGCATCTTCGTGTACAAAACGGACAATCTCTTTCGAAGTATCAGGGTTTCATATGGAAACTCGTCTGTTACAAAGGGATTTCATTTTTTTAACTTATTTGAACTCTCTTGTTTTGCTGTGTTCAAAATGCACCACTCAAAGCCACATCATCAATTTACAACCCTTTTTGACTTCATTTGTTATTTTTCATGCATTTACTGATTATTTTGAGCTATAAGACCATGAAATTGAAAAGCATTTGAAATGAAATCTGAAAAGGTTCCAAGTTGGCATGGTATCATCATTTCACCCACATACCATATGCGAGAAAGTAGAGAGGGTTACGGCAAAAACTGGATGCACTTCGTGTACAAAACGGACAATTTCTTTCGAAGTATCACGGTTTCATATGGAAACTTGTCTCTTACAAAGTGATTTCATTTTTTTTGAACTTATTTGAGCTCCCTTATTTTTCTGTGTTGAAAATGCACGATTCAAAGCCACATCCTCAATTTATAACCCTTTCTAACTTCATTTGTTATTTTTCATGCATTTACTGATTATTTTGATCTATAAGACCATGAAATTGAAAAGCATTTGAAATGAACTCTGAAAAGGTTCCAAGTTGGCATGGTATCATCATTTCACCCACATAGCATGTGCGAGAAAGTAGAGAGGGTTACGGCAAAAACTGGATGCACTTCGTGTACAAAACGGACAATCTCTTTCGAAGTATCAGGGTTTCATATGGAAACTCGTCTGTTACAAAGGGATTTCATTTTTTTGAACTTATTTGAACTCCCTTGTTTTTCTGAGTTCAAAATGCACCATTCAAAGCAACATCATCAATTTACAACCCATTCTGACTTCATTTGTTATTTTTCATATATTTACTGATTATTTTGAGCTATAAGATCAT
>NC_057801.1:763268278-763269242 GCF_018294505.1 Triticum aestivum
GAGAAAGTAGAGAGGGTTACGGTAAAAACTGGATGCACTTCGTGTACAAAACGGACAATCTCTTTCGAAGTATCAGGGTTTCATATGGAAACTCGTCTATTACAAAGGGATTTCATTTTTTTAACTTATTTGAACTCCCTTATTTTGCTGTGTTCAAAATGCACCACTCAAAGCCATATCATCAATTTACAACCCTTTCTGACTTCATTTGTTATTTTTCATGCATTTACTGATTATTTTGAGCTATAAGACCATGAAATTGAAAAGCATTTGAAATGAACTCTCAAAAGGTTCCAAGTTGGCATGGTATCATAATTTCACCCACATAGCATGTGCGAGAAAGTATAGAGGGTTACGGCAAAAAACTAGATGCACTTCGTGTACAAAACGGACAATCTCTTTCGAAGTATCAGAGTTTCACACGGAAACTCGTCTGTTACACTTATTTGAACTCCATTGTTTTTCTGTTTTCAAAATGCACCATTCAAAGCCAAATCATCAATTTACAACCCTTTCTGACTTCATTTATTATTTTTCATGCATTTACTGATTATTTTGAGCTATAAGACCATGAAATTGAAAAGCATTTGAAATGAAATCTGAAAAGGTTCCAAGTTGGCATGGTATCATCATTTCACCCACATACCATGTGCGAGAAAGTAGAGAGGGTTACGGCAAAAACTGGATGCACTTCGTGTACAAAACGGACAATTTCTTTCGAAGTATCAGGGTTTCATATGGAAACTTGTCTCTTACAAAGTGATTTCATTTTTTTGAACTTATTTGAACTCCCTTATTTTTCTGTGTTGAAAATGCACGATTCAAAGCCACATCCTCAATTTACAACCCTTTCTGACTTCATTTGTTATTTTTCATGCATTTACTTATTATTTTGATCTATAAGACCATGAAATTGAAAAGCATTTGAAATGAACTCTGAAAAGGTTCCAAGTTGGCATGGTAT
>NC_057801.1:763269252-763270761 GCF_018294505.1 Triticum aestivum
TGGATGCACTTCGTGTACAAAACGGACAATTTCTTTCGAAGTATCAGGGTTTCATATGGTAACTTGTCTCTTACAAAGTGATTTCATTTTTTTGAACTTATTTGAACTCCCTTATTTTCTATGCTGAAAATGCACCATTCAAAGCCACATCATCCATTTAAAACCCTTTCTGACTTCATTTGTTATTTTTCATGCATTTACTGATTATTTTGAGCTATAAGACCATGAAATTGAAAAGCATTTGAAATGAACTCTCAAAAGGTTCCAAGTTGGCATGGTATCATAATTTCACCCACATAGCATGTGCGAGAAAGTATAGAGCGTTACGGCAAAAACTAGATGCACTTCGTGTACAAAACGGACAATCTCTTTCGAAGTATCAGAGTTTCACACGGAAACTCGTCTGTTACACTTATTTGAACTCCATTGTTTTTCTGTGTTCAAAATGCACCATTCAAAGCCAAATCATCAATTTACAACCCTTTCTGACTTCATTTATTATTTTTCATGCATTTACTGATTATTTTGAGCTATAAGACCATGAAATTGAAAAGCATTTGAAATGAAATCTGAAAAGGTTCCAAGTTGGCATGGTATCATCATTTCACCCACATACCATGTGCGAGAAAGTAGAGAGGGTTACGGCAAAAACTGGATGCACTTCGTGTACAAAACGGACAATTTCTTTCGAAGTATCAGGGTTTCATATGGAAACTTGTCTCTTACAAAGTGATTTCATTTTTTTGAACTTATTTGAACTCCCTTATTTTTCTGTGTTGAAAATGCACGATTCAAAGCCACATCCTCAATTTACAACCCTTTCTGACTTCATTTGTTATTTTTCATGCATTTACTTATTATTTTGATCTATAAGACCATGAAATTGAAAAGCATTTGAAATGAACTCTGAAAAGGTTCCAAGTTGGCATGGTATAATCATTTCACCCACATAGCACGTGCGAGAAAGTAGAGAGGGTTACGGCAAAAACTGGATGCACTTCGTGTACAAAACGGACAATCTCTTTCGAAGTATCAGGGTTTCATATGGAAACTCGTCTGTTACAAAGGGATTTCATTTTTTTGAACTTATTTGAACTCCCTTGTTTTTCTGAGTTCAAAATGCACCATTCAAAGCCACATCATCAATTTACAACCCATTCTGACTTCATTTGTTATTTTTCATATATTTACTGATTATTTTGAGCTATAAGACCACGAAATTGAAAAGCATTTGAAATGAACTCTGAAAAGGTTCCAAGTTGGCATGGTATCATAATTTCACCCACATAGCATGTGCGAGAAAGTAGAGAGGGTTACGGCAAAAAATGGATGCACTTCGTGTACAAAAGGGACAATCTCTTTCGAAGTATCAGAGTTTCATACGGAAACTCGTCTGTTACACTTATTTGAACTCCATTGTTTTTCTGTGTTCATAATGCACCATTCAAAGCCAAATCATCAATTTACAACCCTTTCTGACTTCATTTGTTATTTTTCATGCATTTACTG
>NC_057801.1:763274535-763275035 GCF_018294505.1 Triticum aestivum
TGAGTTCAAAATGCACCATTCAAAGCCACATCATCAATTTACAACCCTTTCTGACTTCATTTGTTATTTTTCATGCATTTACTGATTATTTTGAGCTATAAGACCATGAAATTGAAAAGCATTTGAAATGAACTCTGAAAAGGTTCCAATTTGGCATGGTATCATAATTTCACCCACATAGCATGTGCGAGAAAGTAGAGAGGGTTACGGAAAAACCTGGATGCACTTCGTGTACAAAACGGACAATCTCTTTCGAAGTATCAGGGTTTCATATGGAAACTCATCTGTTACAAAGGGATTTCATTTTTTGAAACTTATTTGAACTCCCTTGTTTTTCTGAGTTCAAAATGCACCATTCAAAGCCACATCATCAATTTACAACCCTTTCTGACTTCATTTGTTATTTTTCATGCATTTACTGATTATTTTGAGCTATAAGACCATGAAATTGAAAAGCATTTGAAATGAACTCTGAAAAGGTTCCAAGGTGGCATGGTATC
>NC_057801.1:763275344-763277323 GCF_018294505.1 Triticum aestivum
TTATTTTGAGCTATAAGACCATGAAATTGAAAAGCATGTGAAATGAACTCTGAAAAGGTTCCAAGTTGGCATGGTATC
The DNA here is from genome assembly GCF_018294505.1 of Triticum aestivum. Classification (NCBI taxonomy): domain Eukaryota; kingdom Viridiplantae; phylum Streptophyta; class Magnoliopsida; order Poales; family Poaceae; genus Triticum; species Triticum aestivum. The sequence goes on from NC_057801.1 coordinate 763,275,423, forward strand.
ATCATTTCACCCACATAGCATGTGCGAGAAAGTAGAGAGGGTTACGGCAAAAACTGGATGCACTTCGTGTACAAAACGGACAATTTCTTTCGAAGTATCAGGGTATCATATGGAAACTCATTTGTTACAAAGGGATTTAATTTTTTTTGACCTTATTTGAACTCCCTTGTTTTTCCATGTTCAAAATGCACCATTCAAAGCCACATCATCAATTCACAACCCTTTCTGACTTCATTTGTTATTTTTCATGCATTTACTGATTATTTTGAGCTATAAGACCATGAAATTGAAAAGCATTTGAAATGAACTCTGAAAAGGTTCCTAGTTGGCATGGTATCATCATTTCACCCACATAGCATGTGCGAGAAAGTAGAGAGGGTTACGGTAAAAACTGGATGCACTTCGTGTACAAAACGGACAATTTCTTTCGAAGTATCAGGGTTTCATATGGTAACTTGTCTCTTACAAAGTGATTTCATTTTTTTGAACTTATTTGAACTCCCTTATTTTCTATGCTGAAAATGCACCATTCAAAGCCACATCATCCATTTAAAACCCTTTCTGACTTCATTTGTTATTTTTCATGCATTTACTGATTATTTTGAGCTATAAGACCATGAAATTGAAAAGCATTTGAAATGAACTCTCAAAAGGTTCCAAGTTGGCATGGTATCATAATTTCACCCACATAGCATGTGCGAGAAAGTATAGAGCGTTACGGCAAAAACTAGATGCACTTCGTGTACAAAACGGACAATCTCTTTCGAAGTATCAGAGTTTCACACGGAAACTCGTCTGTTACACTTATTTGAACTCCATTGTTTTTCTGTGTTCAAAATGCACCATTCAAAGCCAAATCATCAATTTACAACCCTTTCTGACTTCATTTATTATTTTTCATGCATTTACTGATTATTTTGAGCTATAAGACCATGAAATTGAAAAGCATTTGAAATGAAATCTGAAAAGGTTCCAAGTTGGCATGGTATCATCATTTCACCCACATACCATGTGCGAGAAAGTAGAGAGGGTTACGGCAAAAACTGGATGCACTTCGTGTACAAAACGGACAATTTCTTTCGAAGTATCAGGGTTTCATATGGAAACTTGTCTCTTACAAAGTGATTTCATTTTTTTGAACTTATTTGAACTCCCTTATTTTTCTGTGTTGAAAATGCACGATTCAAAGCCACATCCTCAATTTACAACCCTTTCTGACTTCATTTGTTATTTTTCATGCATTTACTTATTATTTTGATCTATAAGACCATGAAATTGAAAAGCATTTGAAATGAACTCTGAAAAGGTTCCAAGTTGGCATGGTATAATCATTTCACCCACATAGCACGTGCGAGAAAGTAGAGAGGGTTACGGCAAAAACTGGATGCACTTCGTGTACAAAACGGACAATCTCTTTCGAAGTATCAGGGTTTCATATGGAAACTCGTCTGTTACAAAGGGATTTCATTTTTTTGAACTTATTTGAACTCCCTTGTTTTTCTGAGTTCAAAATGCACCATTCAAAGCCACATCATCAATTTACAACCCATTCTGACTTCATTTGTTATTTTTCATATATTTACTGATTATTTTGAGCTATAAGACCACGAAATTGAAAAGCATTTGAAATGAACTCTGAAAAGGTTCCAAGTTGGCATGGTATCATAATTTCACCCACATAGCATGTGCGAGAAAGTAGAGAGGGTTACGGCAAAAAATGGATGCACTTCGTGTACAAAAGGGACAATCTCTTTCGAAGTATCAGAGTTTCATACGGAAACTCGTCTGTTACACTTATTTGAACTCCATTGTTTTTCTGTGTTCATAATGCACCATTCAAAGCCAAATCATCAATTTACAACCCTTTCTGACTTCATTTGTTATTTTTCATGCATTTACTG
>NC_057801.1:763277333-763277936 GCF_018294505.1 Triticum aestivum
GAGGGTTACGGTAAAAACTGGGTGCACTTCGTGTACAAAACGGACAATTTCTTTCGAAGTATCAGGGTTTCATATGGTAACTTGTCTCTTACAAAGTGATTTCATTTTTTTTGAACTTATTTGAACTCCCTTATTTTCTGTGCTGAAAATGCACCATTCAAAGCCACATCATCCATTTGAAACCCTTTCTGACTTCATTTGTTATTTTTCATGCATTTACTGATTATTTTGAGCTATAAGACCATGAAATTGAAAAGCATTTGAAATAAACTCTGAAAAGGTTCCAAGTAGGCATGGTATTATCATTTCACCCACATAGCATGTGCGAGAAAGTAGAGAGGGTTACGGCAAAAACTGTATGCACTTCGTGTACAAAACGGATAATCTCTTTCGAAGTATCAGGGTTTCATATGGAAACTCATCTGTTACAAAGGGATTTCATTTTGTTGAACTTATTTGAACTCCCTTGTTTTTCTGAGTTCAAAATGCACCATTCAAAGCCACATCATCAATTTACAACCCTTTCTGACTTCATTTGTTATTTTTCATGCATTTACTAATTATTTTGAGCTATAAGACCATGAAATTGAAAAGCATTTGAAA
>NC_057801.1:763280334-763280706 GCF_018294505.1 Triticum aestivum
TGAGTTCAAAATGCACCATTCAAAGCCACATCATCAATTTACAACCCTTTCTGACTTCATTTGTTATTTTTCATGCATTTACTGATTATTTTGAGCTATAAGACCATGAAATTGAAAAGCATTTGAAATGAACTCTGAAAAGGTTCCAATTTGGCATGGTATCATAATTTCACCCACATAGCATGTGCGAGAAAGTAGAGAGGGTTACGGAAAAACCTGGATGCACTTCGTGTACAAAACGGACAATCTCTTTCGAAGTATCAGGGTTTCATATGGAAACTCATCTGTTACAAAGGGATTTCATTTTTTGAAACTTATTTGAACTCCCTTGTTTTTCTGAGTTCAAAATGCACCATTCAAAGCCACATCATC
>NC_057801.1:763284520-763285215 GCF_018294505.1 Triticum aestivum
ATTTACAACCCTTTCTGACTTCATTTGTTATTTTTCATGCATTTACTGATTATTTTGAGCTATAAGACCATGAAATTGAAAAGCATTTGAAATGAACTCTGAAAAGGTTCCAAGGTGGCATGGTATCATAATTTCACCCACATAGCATGTGCGAGAAAGTAGAGAGGGTTACGGCAAAAAACGGATGCACTTTGTGTACAAAAGGGACAATCTCTTTCGAAGTATCAGAGTTTCATACGGAAACTCGTCTGTTACACTTATTTGAACTCCATTGTTTTTCTGTGTTCATAATGCACCATTCAAAGCCAAATCATCAATTTACAACCCTTTCTGACTTCATTTGTTATTTTTCATGCATTTACTGATTATTTTGAGCTATAAGACCATGAAATTGAAAAGCATGTGAAATAAACTCTGAAAAGGTTCCAAGTTGGCATGGTATCGTCATTTCACCCACATAGCATGTGCGAGAAAGTAGAGAGGGTTACGGTAAAAACTGGATGCACTTCGTGTACAAAACGGACAATCTCTTTCGAAGTATCAGGGTTTCATATGGAAACTCGTCTGTTACAAAGGGATTTCATTTTTTTAACTTATTTGAACTCCCTTGTTTTGCTGTGTTCAAAATGCACCACTCAAAGCCACATCATCAATTTACAACCCTTTCTGACTTCATTTGTTATTTTTCATGCATT
>NC_057801.1:763285355-763286336 GCF_018294505.1 Triticum aestivum
ACTGATTATTTTGAGCTATAAGACCATGAAATTCAAAAGCATTTGAAATGAACTCTGAAAAGGTTCCAAGTTGGCATGGTATCATCATTTCACCCACATAGCATGTGCGAGAAAGTAGAGAGGGTTACGGCAAAAACTGGATGCACTTCGTGTACAAAACGGACAATTTCTTTCGAAGTATCAGGGTTTCATATGGAAACTCGTTTGTTACAAAGGGATTTAATTTTTTTGACCTTATTTGAACTCCCTTGTTTTTCCGTGTTCAAAATGCACCATTCAAAGCCACATCATCAATTTACAACCCTTTCTGACTTCATTTGTTATTTTTCATGCATTTACTGATTATTTTGAGCTATAAGACCATGAAATTGAAAAGCATTTGAAATGAACTCTGAAAAGGTTCCAAGTTGGCATGGTGTCATCATTTCACCCACATAGCATGTGCGAGAAAGTAGAGAGGGTTACGGTAAAAACTGGATGCACTTCGTGTACAAAACGGACAATTTCTTTCGAAGTATCAGGGTTTCATATGGAAACTTGTCTCTTACAAAGTGATTTCATTTTTTTTGAACTTATTTGAACTCCCTTATTTTCTGTGCTGAAAATGCACCATTCAAAGCCACATCATCCATTTAAAACCCTTTCTGACTTCATTTGTTATTTTTCATGCATTTACTGATTATTTTGAGCTATAAGACCATGAAATTGAAAAGCATTTGAAATGAACTCTGAAAAGGTTCCAAGTTGGCATGGTATTATCATTTCACCCACATAGCATGTGCAAGAAAGTAGAGAGGGTTACGGCAAAAACTGGATGCACTTCGTGTACAAAACGGACAATCTCTTTCGAAGTATCATGGTTTCATATGGAAACTCATTTGTTACAAAGGGATTTCATTTTGTTGAACTTATTTGAACTCCCTTGTTTTTCTGAGTTCAAAATGCACCATTCAAAGCCACATCATCAATTTACAACCCTTT
>NC_057801.1:763286563-763288434 GCF_018294505.1 Triticum aestivum
ACTCATCTGTTACAAACGGATTTCATTTTTTGAAACTTATTTGAACTCCCTTGTTTTTCTGAGTTCAAAATGCACCATTCAAAGCCACATCATCAATTTACAACCCTTTCTGACTTCATTTGTTATTTTTCATGCATTTACTAATTATTTTGAGCTATAAGACCATGAAATTGAAAAGCATTTGAAATGAACTCTGAAAAGGTTCCAAGGTGGCATGGTATCATAATTTCACCCACATAGCATGTGCGAGAAAGTAGAGAGGGTTACGGCAAAAACTGGATGCACTTCGTGTACAAAACGGACAATCTCTTTCGAAGTATCAGAGTTTCATATGGAAACTCGTCTATTACACTTATTTGAACTCCATTGTTTTTCTGTGTTCATAATGCACCATTCAAAGCCAAATCATCAATTTACAACCCTTTCTGACTTCATTTGTTATTTTTCATGCATTTACTGATTATTTTGAGCTATAAGACCATGAAATTGAAAAGCATTTGAAATGAACTCTGAAAAGGTTCCAAGTTGGCATGCTATCATCATTTCACCCACATAGCATGTGCGAGAAAGTAGAGTGGGTTACGGCAAAAACTGGATGCACTTCGTGTACAAAACGGAAAATCTCTTTCGAAGTATCAGGGTTTCATATGAAAACTCGTCTTTTACAAAGGGATTTCATTTTTTTGAACTTATTTGAACTCCCTTGTTTTTCTGTGTCCAAAATGCACCATTCAAATCCACATCATCAATTTACAACCCTTTCTGACTTCATTTGTTATTTTTCATGCATTTACTGATTATTTTGAGCTAAGACCATGAAATTGAAAAGCATTTGAAATGAACTCTGAAAAGGTTCCAAGTTGGCATGGTATCATCATTTCACCCACATAGCATGTGCGAGAAAGTAGAGAGGGTTACGGCAAAAACTGGATGCACTTCGTGTACAAAACAGACAATCTCTTTCGAAGTATCAGAGTTTCATACGGAAACTCGTCTGTTACACTTATTTGAACTCCATTGTTTTTCTGTGTTCAAAATGCACCATTCAAAGCCAAATCATCAATTTACAACCCTTTCTGACTTCATTTGTTATTTTTCATGCATTTACTGATTATTTTGAGCTATAAGAACATGAAATTTAAAAGCATTTGAAATGAACTCTGAAAAGGTTCCAAGTTGGCATGGTATCATCATTTCACCCACATAGCATGTGCGAGAAAGTAGAGAGGGTTACGGCAAAAACTGGATGCACTTCGTGTACAAAACGGACAATTTCTTTCGAAGTATCAGGGTTTCATATGGAAACTCGTCTGTTACAAAGGGATTTCATTTTTTTGAACTTATTTGAACTCCCTTATTTTTCTGTGTTGAAAATGCACCATTCAAAGCCACATCATCAATTTACAACCCTTTCTGACTTCATTTGTTATTTTTCATCCATTTACTGATTATTTTGAGCTATAAGACCATGAAATTGAAAAGCATTTGAAATGAACTCTGAAAAGGTTCCAAGTTGGCATGGTATCATCATTTCACCCACATAGGATGTGCGAGAAAGTAGAGAGGGTTACGGCAAAAACTGGATGCACTTCGTGTACAAAACTGACAATTTCTTTGGAAGTATCAATGTTTCATATGGAAACTTGTCTGTTACAAAGGGATTTCATTTTTTGAACTTATTTGAACTCCCTAGTTTTTCTGAGTTCAAAATGCACCATTCAAAGCCACGTCATCAATTTACAACCCTTTCTGACTTCATTTGTTATTTTTCATGCATTTACTGATTATTTTGAGCTATAAGACCATGAAATGGAAAAGCATTTGAAATGAACTCTGAAAAGGTTCCAAGTTGGCATGGTATCATCATTTCA
>NC_057801.1:763288444-763289649 GCF_018294505.1 Triticum aestivum
ATTTGAACTCCCTTGTTTTTCTGTGTTCAAAATGCACCACTCAAATCCACATCATCAATTTAAAACCCTTTCTGACTTCATTTGTTATTTTTCATGCATTTACTGATTATTTTGAGCTATAAGACCATGAAATTGAAAAGCATTTGAAATGAACTCTGAAAAGGTTCCAAGTTGGCACGGTATTATCATTTCACCCACATAGCATGTGCGAGAAAGTAGAGAGGGTGACGGCAAAAACTGGATGCACTTCGTGTACAAAACGGACAATTTCTTTCGAAGTATCAGGGTTTCGTATGGAAACTCGTCTGTTACAAAGGGATTTCATTTTTTTGAACTTATTTGAACTCCCTTGTTTTTCTGTGTTCAAAATGCACTATTCAAAGCCACATTATCGATTTACAACCCTTTCTGACTTCATTTGTTATATTTCATGCATTTACTGATTATTTTGAGCTATAAGACCATGAAATTGAAAATCATTTGGAATGAACTCTGAAAAGGTTCCAAGTTGGCATGGTATCATCATTTCACCCACATAGCATGTGCGAGAAAGTAGAGAGGGTTACGGCAAAAATTGGATGCACTTCGTGTACAAAACGGACAATCTCTTTTGAAGTATCAGGGTTTCATATGGAAACTCATCTGTTACAAAGGGATTTCATTTTTTTGAACTTATTTGAACTCCCTTGTTTTTCTGAGTTCAAAATGCACCATTCAAAGCCACATCATCAATTTACAACCCTCTCCGACTTTATTTGTAATTTTTCATGCATTTACTGATTATTTTGAGCTATAAGACCATGAAATTGAAAAGCATTTGAAATGAACTCTGAAAATGTTCCAAGTTGGCATGGTATCATCATTTCACCCACATAGCATGTGCGAGAAAGTAGAGAGGGTGACAGCAAAAACTGGATGCACTTCGTGTACAAAACGGACAATTTCTTTCGAAGTATCAGGGTTTCGTATGGAAACTGGTCTGTTACAAAGGGATTTCACTTTTTTTGAACTTATTTGAACTCCCTAGTTTTTCTGAGTTCAAAATGCACCATTCAAAGCCACGTCATCAATTTACAACCCTTTCTGACTTCATTTGTTATTTTTCATGCATTTACTGATTATTTTGAGCTATAAGACCATGAAATGGAAAAGCATTTGAAATGAACTCTGAAAAGGTTCCAAGTTGGCATGGTATCATCATTTCA
>NC_057801.1:763289659-763290129 GCF_018294505.1 Triticum aestivum
CATTTTTTTGAACTTATTTGAACTCCCTTGTTTTTCTGAGTTCAAAATGCACCATTCAAAGCCACATCATCAATTTACAACCCTTTCTGACTTAATTTGTTATTTTTCATGCATTTACTGATTACTTTGAGCTATAAGACCATGACATTGAAAAGCATTTGAAATGAACTCTGAAAAGGTTCCAAGTTGGCATGGTATCATCATTTCACCCACATAGCATGTGCGAGAAAGTAGAGAGGGTTACGGCAAAAATTGGATGCACTTCGTGTACAAAACGGACAATCTCTTTTGAAGTATCAGGGTTTCATATGGAAACTCATCTGTTACAAAGGGATTTCATTTTTTTGAACTTATTTGAACTCCCTTGTTTTTCTGAGTTCAAAATGCACCATTCAAAGCCACATCATCAATTTACAACCCTCTCTGACTTTATTTGTAATTTTTCATGCATTTACTGATTATTTTGAGCT